>NC_056733.1:359321517-359494017 GCF_019279795.1 Protopterus annectens | reverse complement strand
TAGATCCTGTGAAGGAGTAGGATCTTTAAATGGAGGTCTTAAAAGGAGTGGGCCTTGCAAACAAATTTTACAAAGTTTATGAGAAGCGAATGAGAAACCATCAAATACAATGTGGAAATTAGAAATTGCTGCCAACTTAACTTTAACTTTTGAAGAACTGGTTCCTTGATTAAAAAAGTATTTTCAAAATTCAAGAATGCTATGAATCTGGCCAGAAAAAGTTTGATTTTGAAGCAACCCAGGGTACACATCCTTTTCATTTACTAGCATAAAGTTTCCTTGTATATGGTTTAAGGGAAGATAAAATGTGGCAAACAGGAGATGACAGCATAGATTGTCTGGTTATTACTGTAAATCAAAAAAACAAGCTATCAGCTTGAGATTAGGAAGGTTAGGATGAACCATGCCTCTTGGGAGAGACAGCAGATCTGAAGCTGGGTCCCAAATTCAGGGCTGATGAATTATATAAGGCCATAGAAAGGGGAACCAAATCTATCAAGGCCAATAAGGTGCAATGAGGATGACTTTGACGGTCAACCTGGCAGCTCTCTGTAGGACCTTTGAAATCAAAGGAATTGGGGAATAAGCACAAAGTAGACCGGGGAGCCAATTGTGGAGAAGAGCATCCCTCAGTGATTCCCCCTGTGGGGGAATTAGGGCAAATTAGCTGCTGCACTTGTTGTTCAGGGGAGAAGCAAATAGATCACAGCAAGGCTTGCCTATTGTCAGAAAATCAATTCCACCATGTACTTGTTGAGGGGCCACTCATAAGGTAATAGAATGTACCTGATTAGTTTGTCCGCTAATACATTGGACTTCCCTGGAATATGCATTGCTCTCAGAAAGCAGTTGGAATAGAGCACCCATTGCCAAACCCTGAGTGCTTCTTGACACAGGGGGGTCAAATCTAGTTCTCCCTTGTTTGCTGATGCACCAAACTACTGACATGTTGTCTGTTTGAATCACAATAATTCCTGAAGGGAGAGCATTCTGTAAGGCCTGGAATTCTAAAAGCACTGCTCTCAACTCTAGGAGTTTGGTATGAAAATTTGCCTCTCTGGGGGACCACGTGCCTTGGACTATCTTTCCCAAGTAATGTCCCCCCACCTCAGCTGGAAAGCATGCATGATCACAACAGCCTTGGGTTGACAGGGGATGAATAAACAGCCTTGTAGAACTTCTTCTGACTGAATCCATCACATTAGATCCCTCCTGCATATACTGGTAATTTGTATTGGAGCATATAAAGGAAGATGAAGTGTTGACCATTGCAACACCAGCATCCATTGAAGAATTCTCATTTGGAATCTGGCTAAGGGTGGTTATGTTATTGCTGCTGCCATTAACCCCAAAGTATGAGGACCAAGTGGGTTGAGATTCTGGTACTGCAAACTCTCTTTTTCACTTGTGATCTTATTGTCTGAAATCTGGAGAGGGGAAGTGAGGCTATAGTTGATTTTGTATTAATTAGTGCTCCTATGATCTCTAGACTTTGACTTGGTTCTAGCTGAGTCTTTTTGTAGTTTATAGTTATTCCTAACAGAGCACATGTCTGGATCAATTCTTCTCTTGCCTTGATGAGCTGATGCATGGTCAGGGTAGAAATGAGGCAGTCATTTAAGTACAGAAATACTCAGAATCCATACAGTCTGAATTGAGCTACTACTACTGCCATGCATTTGGTTAACACCCTGGGGGCTGTGGTGCGACCAAAAGGCAGAACCCTGAACTGGTAGTGACTGACTCCCAGCCAGAAGTATAAAAATCTTCTGGATCGCCCGTTCACATTTATAGTAATAGTACACATCCGGAAGATCTATTGAGCACATCCACCTGTCCTTTTCCAAAAATGGAAGAATGGACTGAACAGTGACCATCCAGAACTTGGTCTTTTGAATGGATTTGTTTAAGATGCTGAAATCCAGGATTGGGGTCCAAACCCCTGTTTTCTTTGGCACAAAAAGAACCTTGAGTAAGTTCCAGATTCTATCTGATATGAGGTGACCTCTTGGATGGCTCTTTTTTAGCAGCTTTTGAATTTGAATCGCTGCTTGTTCTCTCTGACTGCATGGAACATTGGGGGAATTTTCTTGAATAGGGAGGAAAAGGGGAGAATGGTATTATATAATCTCTGAAAATGGTTCTCTGCACCCAGTATCTGTTGTTATTCCTATCCAGGCTCTCTGGTGCAGGGACAAATGACCCCCAATTGCCTTCAGAAGATGACAATTGGGCCTCCTTTCAGGAGTGCTGAAATGATTTACCAAAGAACAGTTCTCTGGACACTTGGTCCTGTGGGCCACCTCTGCTATGAGGGCGGTATCTAATATTTGAGTTCCCCCTTCTGCCTCTGGGGGAACTTCCTCCATGTGTGTCCTGGAATGATCCCTGGGAATTTTTGAACCACATTTTACCATTGTCTCAATGATTCCTTTAAAAGGATCTTCACGGGGTGGAAAAACATACAGCCACAGCAGAAAGGGTCTTTCCATTCTTCTCACACCTGGACAATGTGTCTTTTACCTTGGGGCCAAAAAGAGATCTGCCGTCAAAAGGAGCATTGGTGAATGAAGATTTAAAAAGTCTTTACAAAATCACATAGGCACATTCAGGTGTGTCTCCTAATGGCAATGCCTGAACCCACTGCCCTTGAGGTTCCTTCTGCTGCATTAGAAATGAGCCTCATGGAGGAATTGGATATCGATTGAAGGGTAGCCAACTAAGGGGTAACATATGCTTTCACCTCTTCAGAAATGGATCCTGAGAGGGTGCCTGATAGCTCTTTAATCAGGTCCCTCTGTAGCCTTGTGAAGTGTGCCAACTAGTTCAGCAACCTTAAGGTAAAGACATGCTTCCTGAATCTGTCCATTGCCCTTGATTCTTTGTTGGGGAGATATACAGAGGAACTTTCTTCCATGAGTTCCTTCTTAGTGGCTGCTGTGAAGACCATGATATCAACAGACGGTTTACTCTTTGGAACTGTCATGATCTTATTAGGCTTCCTGGGAATTGGATTAGTGGTATCTGGATCCCTCCATGCCCACAGTGAGATCAAGATAATTAGCTTGTCAGTGGGTAGGGTCACCTATGAAGTAGCTGGGCCAGTACCAAATGCCTTCAGGTGTACAGTTTTCTCTTATGAAGGGTTGCTTGGCTTCCAGACACCTCTTTGTTTCAGGATTTCTAGGATGTCTCGGAATTAGACATCATCAGGAGGTGACCGTGGGGACCCTTCATCCTCATCAAAATCTGTACCTTCAGTGACAGATTCAGGAGAATCTAAATGCTTCCTCTTGCATTTTTTTCTTCTTAGAGACCACCTCTGTGGGGTACTCTGGGGATGTGTCAGAAGAAGTGGGATACCCTGATAGGAAGCCTGGGGTTTGGATAATGGCTGACCCTGTGGAGAGGATAGTTGAGACTCCAGATGCAGAGATGGGGCAGATGTATACAGGGGATTTGAGGGGGTAGTTGCCATCTGATTCAAGAGTGCAGACAGGGCTCTTTCCATGGCTGCAAAGGCAGACCATGCTGACAAGGGATAGAATCCTAGATCTGAAACAGCAAGTCTCTGATCCAAGATCCCACCCTGCCCTGAGGACAGTTCACTCAAGGATGAAGTTGGAGCCAAACTGACCATTGCTGAGGCTCTGAGGTGTAGAGATGGCTCCAAAACCCTGAGAGTCAAATGAAGCACCTCAGTCCCAACAGGGTAGAATTGGGTCTGAGATCTGTCCAGATCAGACTGAACCAAAGAGATCGGAGCAAGCTTCAGCTCCAAAAATAAAGATATTCTTGGATCCAAAGCCAACAGGCCCAGCTGACTTACATCCAAGTATTCTGAGACCTTGAAAGGAGTCAGAGGAGGAACTGAAAAAGGTAGAGTAGTGGATGTATGGATCTCCTGACCCAATGGGGTAGGAGCCAAAAGGATAACTGGCTGGCTCTGCACCATGAGAATTGTTCTCACTAACCTCTCCACATCCTCTTCTGTAAGGGTTCTGGAAGACTGAGTGGACATCCCTGAAGGAGATTCTGGTCTCTCTAAAAAAGGGGAAGGGACCCCGGAGGGAACTAGGTCCACTGAGAAGGAGTGTCTATTTCTGGGAAACATTACCACATCAGCAGTTCTTTATGTCAGATCCAAATGGGTCTGATCTGATGTGCCTAAAATCTTTAACGTTTTTGGATCCAAACAGGTAGTCAAATCTGAGGAGTGTTTTCTGATAAGTTTCACATCTGAAGAAGAAGTCGGATCAGAAAATTTAGGTCTTTCCTTTTTTGGATCTGAGGTAACTGATGGAGCCCAAAAAGATCTTTTTAAGGACTGAAGTCTTAGAGGAATTGGTTAAAGTGCTTGGAGAAGTGAGAGATATTTTTCTAGATTTTTGTGAAGAAACTCCAGATAGTGCCTTGCTAAAGGAGGATGGAAGTAATCCCTTCCATCAACATGGGTTGAACATGTGACAAAAGGAACAGCTTTCTTGAAGATGAAGGGGTCAAAGACAATATACATCAGAAAGAGGAACATCCTGACTGCATTTGCCACATTTTTTAAAGCCTGCTAAGCTTCTCTCTTTTTCAGACATCCTAAAACAACAGATGCTAAGAAAATAGCAATAACAACAGCATGAACAAACACACTGCAAAATCATGTAACTATAACATTAAGTTCTAATTAATAACAAACTATTCCAAAAAGACTATAAAGATGTTTTTTTTTTTTTAAGGGAAAGAAGAAAGAGAAAAAGCTACCTACAAAAGTAGCTAAGAGCTACAATGAGTGTAGGAGACAGGAAAAAAGGGTAAAAGTGAAAAAAAATTACTAACAATAGTAATTTATAGAATATACTAGTGCAAGACCAAAGAAAACAAGAAGTTATTAATAAGTAAAAAGCACTTATCTAAACTTTAAGCTTGAGAGTCTAACAACCATGTCTTTCACTGCGAGGTGGCAAACGAGATCTGTATTAATTGGGGTTGGTGCTTTCCTGGTAAGGGAGAAGTTCGAGAGTTCTAGGTTGCCATAAGCTTTTGCAACAGCCGAGCTGGATCTGACAGTTCCGATTCAAACCCATCAATTAAGGGCAGAATGAAAATTGAGAACATAAGATCAGTTGTTCCCATAATAAGTATCTAGGCTGTTTTTAAAAACATCTGAACTAGTGCTTGCTTTAATGTAATTTGGCAGTCTATTCTATGCATCAACTACTCTCTCAGAGAAACAATTAGTACACTTCTTATTCTGATAGAATCTTCTACATAGGCTGTCTGATGATTCTCTACTACTTTTTGATAACCCCAAACACTCCCAGAGGAAGATGTCTCTAAATGTCCTATATGCCTGAATAAGGTCTCCTCTTAAATATCTGTATGAGAGAGACACTGTACAAGTTCAGATATTTTAGTCTTTCATAATAACTTACATTTTCATATCTGGTGATCTCTGCTTGACTTACAAAGCCATGTCTGACCCAGCTCTGTTAGAAATGCTACATCTAAAGAAATCCCAGTCCCTCCATACCACACGCCCAGAGACCTCACCCTCATTACTACAATCAACAGAACATGCTGGAGGGACAGGTTCATAACCCAGAGACTGACTTCCTCTACATGTCAAGCAGAGCACCTCACTGACCCTCTTCAAGAGAAATCTTCATGAATGGATAGGAAGTAGGAAATTCACCCCAGGCCTCACTCCAGTGGCTTTACTTGACAGAGTCACTGGGAACTAAGGTCAGGTGGCACGATGCCAGTGTAATCCTATAGGCTAGGCTTGTAAAGGCTCCAGGGCCATTAGCCTAGTACACATCTATGAACCTATGAACCTATATATTTACACTTTACTCTTTCCAGTTTAATCATGCTTGTTTTCTTATAAGGTTTCCATATTGTTATTCCGTACTGAAATTTGCTCTAATGTAACTAACAAACAATGGCATTATCGTTTCTGATTTCCTAGACTTTATAAATCTTTTTATACAACCTGTAGTTCTATAACTATCATTAACCAATTGTTTGATATGATTAGAAAAACTTAAAGCTGAAGCTACCAATATACCCAGGTTCTTAAATGAGTCTACAGTTTCAATCACTGTGTACTGTATTAAATATTCACTTTTCCATTTATGTCTCCTAAATCGCATATGCTTAGTTTTTGATGTATTTATTCAGCAGGTCTACTTCATATACATGAAATCCCACTTAACTGACTTTCATAATATCGAGCCTAGAACACTGAAAGTTCAAATCACTGACCACTTGGAACACCGATGTTTAACTAAAGGTAAGTAACCAGCTGGCCAACCCAACAAACAAACTGAAACGGAAACAAAGAAAACACACCCAGATGGGGGTGGTGGGGATTCATACGCCATCCCCCAATGCCCTCACCCCCCTAACTAAATGTACTACCTCTGAGATCACACTACCGTGGAGGTCAGGGGCAAAGGTCAACATGCCAGCCAAGCAGTTATTTACTGTTAGTTAAACATTGGTGTTATGGGCGGTCGGTGTTTTGAACTTTCAGTGTTCTCGGTTTGATGTTATGAATGTCGGGTAAGTGAGATTTCATTTATATGAAGGGGACCTTATTAGAATATTATTTTCCTGTGCCCAAATGGTCAATTTAGTCAAGTTCTTTTGCAGGCATGTCCTATCTGTAACACATGTAATCAGTTTACTCATTTTCAAGTCATCTGCATGCAGACTGTAAAACACCTCAAATGAAAAAGATAGATCTGAAGGATACAAACTAAAAGAGTATGAGCCTAGCTCAGAATCTTGTTGGACACCCTGATTGTAACCTCAAATTTCAGCTGTTGAATTACTGCATGATACTTACCATGTCCTATTTGTAAGCCATGCAGCTAGCTATCTTATCAGCAGTACATCAATTCCTAGTTGTTCTACTTTTTTAATTAGGATTTTTTGTATGACCCTGTCAAATGCTGAAGTTAAATTGATATAAATTATATAATTTCACAATTTTTCATTCATAACTGTTATTATAGTGTCATAGAACATCATGTTACAGGTGGTAATAGATCTATTTTCAACATATGTATGCATGTTGATATATGGTTTCAAGTCCCAACCTTTCCTATTCTGAAAATAACTTTTCCAGTTTTACCCTCCTCATTATTTTTCATGACATGGAAGTAAACTTAAGGTTCTGTAAGAGTCTAAGTTGTCCGGGTGGCCACGGTGGTGCAGCAGTTAGCGTTGCCACCTCACAGCAAGAGGTTCTCTGGTTTGATCCTCGGCTGGGGAGCCTTCTGTGCGGAGTCTGCATGTCCTCCCTGTGGTCTCGGGGGTTTCCTCCAGGTGCTCTGGTTTCCTCCCACATCCCAAAGACATGCTGTAGGTGGATTGGACACTCTAAATTGACCCTAGGTGTATGTGTATGTGCCTTCTGTGGAAGTTGGGCACTGGGCTGGCAACTCGACACTGTAAAACTCCACTGACAATCTTGGGCAGACAGGTGATCTGCTGTGGCGACCCCTAACCGGGAAAAAGCCGAAAGAAGAAGAAGAGTATAAGTTGTCCAATTCCCCCCTTCCCTTATAGACATGTATACCAAATGCATGCCTCCAATCTTGATGAATTTCCCCATAGTTATACAACATAGTAAATAATAGATATAATGGCACTGTAAGTTCTTGCTGAAGTGTTCTGGGGTCATTATTATTAATTCTATCTCCCCCATGTGCTTTGTTTGGATCCAGTTTACATAGTTTTTTTTTTTTTTTCAATATAATCTAATTTTATTTCAATATCGCAGATTACCTGGATATCACTAGGACAATTCATCACCCTTTTTGTGCAACCAAACTGCTTTGCATAACATTTTGTAAATATATCTATAATACATTATATCTGAGAATAGATTTTACAGTCTGCACATAGTTTACCAGTTTTAGGCCTTTAATCCTTCCATGTCATTTTGTATCTATAAAATGGTTTCCTACTATGCTCAATATCTTTTTGTATAAATTTTCTTCACATTTTTCTAGATCTTGGCCACACTATGGGTCGGATTCATGAAGGCTTGCATGGAGTGTAAGAGTAGTGTAAGATGGCAGACAGGCAATATGTCTGCTGAGCGATTCAGCAATAGCTGGCAGGGGCTTACATGAGAGCTTCTAAAGCTACTCTTGCACGGACAGTATTATGGTATGCAAATTACCTCATTTGCTGCTGAAAGCTATGCAAATGAGGTAAATTTGCGATCCAGGAAACACTAACCTGTCCATGTAAGAGTAGTGTTATCTGCAGAAATGTACTCCGTTGGTAACGGAGTACCGTTCTGCAAATAGCTAAACGGAGCTATGACAGCTCCAAATAAAGGATGCACCTAGTTGAGGAAGCATGCCAATGGCCAAATATAAGGCCATTGGCATTTGCAAATGTAAATCCTTAAAATCCCATTTTTTTCCCCGATCGCCAATGTTTAAGTGTAGCACAGCGGTGCACAAACATGCTGCGCTTTAAATAAAATGAAAAAAGTGAAAAATAGCCACAAATGTGCATTTTCACTAAAAACCTTGTTCTGCCATTCAGGTGGATGGCAGGCTTAAAACAACATGGTCACTGAGTAGTGGTTGCTAAGGGAGGGAAGCTCAGTGTGAGAGATGTAACCAAGCATTAGTAGGCAATCATATGCAAATGAGGATAAGGATAGTGAATCCCAATTTTCTCTGGAGTGTGAGCCATGTCCCTAGAGTGTAAGTGTAGGAATAGGGTAGTAGTAGAGTAGAAGATAGGTGACATCATGAGGGGGTATGTCTGAAAGACTGTAAGGTGATTGGAGCACAGTGGCTTGTGTTTGCCCTGAGTTGCTCAGGATTGCAAGAGGCATGTGTACAGTGGTACTAGCTGAAAACAAGAAACCAAAGGTGTACCCCGTGGATATATCTGAAATTTCTTGAAATAGGCACACAGTGTGTGCGTGCGTGTGCACGGGTGTGCATTGGTGTGCACTCATGTGCACTTGTTTGCATGTCACTGCCCCTTGTGGAAACAGAAAGGGAAAAAGGAAGGAAAAGAAGTAGTAGGAAGTTAACCAAGGAGAACTAGCAGAGCTGCCAGGTGAAATATATCAGAATCAGCCAATTACATAGGCAGTAGACTAGCCCAGCCCAGCCCAGCACTTTAAACTCTGCAAACAGCAGTCTACCCTGTTTTTTCACAAGAACTCTGCAACACTGCAGTATACAAAGAGTGAAAACTTAAAAAGCTTAAGTCTGACAAAATGTTAGGGGCTGCTATTGCTATCATAAACAAACATGTGCAAGGTGCTGAGGGTGGTGATGTTGTGAATGCTGCTGAGCAACCCACACTGAGGAGATGGAGAGGAGTGTACAGACCCAGGGTAACCTACCAGGGGCTACATGAGCTGGAGATAGTAGAGCGCTATAGAGTGGACAGAGACCTCTTGCAGCAAATTGTTGGGCTGTGCCAGCCACGCCTCACACACAGAACCAACAGAGGGGAACCCATCCTAGTGGATACCAAGGTATGTGTTGGCCTACGAATACTAGCTACAGATACCTTCCAGAGACCAACTGGTGATATGATGGGGGTTTCACAGGCATCAGCATCCAGGGTAATGCACCAGTTCCTGGATGCCTTGTCAGCACATGTCGGTGAGCATATATATTTCCCCAATTCCAGTGAGGCATTGGCCAGCAATATGCATCTTTTCCACCAAATAGCAGAATACCCTGAGGTGGTGGGTGCAATAGACTGCATGCACATACACATCAAAGCACCACCTGGTGAGCGGGGTAGTGTCTACATCAACCGCAAGGGCTTCTCCTCCATCAACTGCCAGGTCATGTGTGATGCCCAGGGCATAATAATGAATGTGTGTGCTGGCTGCCCTGGAAGCTATCATGATTCCCACATCTGGTATCTGACGCAGCTGCACCAAAGATTTGCCAATGGAGACATCCCTGATGGTCACCTAGTGGGGGATGCTGGATATGCACTGGAGCCGTAGCTGATGACACCCATTGGAAATGCCCACACACCCGAACAAGAACTCCATAATGAGGCACACGCACAAACAAGAAACATTATTGAGCGTGTGTTTGGGATGCTCAAGTCACGGTTCCGGTGCCTGGACACATCTGGTGGAGCCTTGCAGTACTCACCAACTACATGTACCCAAATGGTCATGGTATGTGCCATGCTACTCAATATGATCCTGCGAAAACAGCTGCAGCAGGAACAGCATGGGGCAGGGCCAAACAGCCCCCCACCATTGCCAAGGCCTGCACAGGCACAGATGACTCAGAGGAGGAACAACCTGAGCCTACCCCAGTAGGCAGAAGGAGGTGTGCCCAGTATGCCCCGGCCTTGGCAAACGCATAGCACATACACTGACTCAGTAGGAACCCTGGAAATGACACCTCTCTCTGACTCACACATACAATAAAAGGGATGCCTAACTTGACATTACCTGTTTTCAAACATGTATAGGGAGTGTACTATGTGCATCCGACATAGGCAGCCCTGCAGCACCACCTGACGCATTATTCCCTTATTTTAAGCAATATAAAGCATTGGTAAGCACATTTTACCACTATTTAGCATATTTAAGCACAATTGCGTGGAGCTGCACACCGCACTTGCTAGCGCAAAGTTGAGCAACGTTGGGCAACGTTGGGCAATGTTGGGCAACGTTAGTCGAGCAAAGCTGGGTAAACATGCTCACACCTGCTTTACTGTTCCTCAACCAGTCAGGTCTGCCCAGCAGGAAAATAAAAAGCAGTGACAGGGCTCGAACTCAGGATACTATGCACTACAGTCACAGTACTGAACCACTAAGCCATGACAGCATTTCACTGGCACAGACACAGCAGGGCAATTGTAGACTAACGCAAACACAAACAAATGCTGTATCATGCCCTCTGAACTTCCCCCCAGGCCTATGCAGACAGATAACAGCAGGCCAGGTAGTGTGATGTGGGCTGAGTAGGCTATGAAATCACAAACTAATATATGTGAAATGGGAAGCTAGGTTCTGTAGTGCAGGAATATGCCTCAAGCCAGTATGATAGGCAACAGCACAGACTGAAATGGAGAACCTGACATAGCAGTGCAGGCCTAGCGAATGTGTATAAGTATCAGGTGAACCCCTCATCCTATGTACACCCACAGTAACAATCAGGTGTGCCTCCTGGGTAGAAATGTACAAATAATAGCTGCCCCCCCTGTATGTAGAAATGTTGATAAGTCTATGCAAAGCAATTCATGGAAGCCCTGCAGTCACAGCATGCTTCCTGTCAATGTACAACACAAAGGTGAGCCCTGAAGTACAAACCAACTTGATTTTTCACACACATATAGTATATATGTCCATACTGGGTATGCTCACACACTTAGGGCATGTCTGAGTACAGCAGTGGGCCACACATATCTGTCAGTTGCAGTTCTTACCTCAGAAACTTGTCACTATTCACCAATCCTGCCTTGTGCACACAATTATATGAAAACAGACCCATATAATATATTGGACTCCTGTCATAATCAAACTATGTACTACAAGTACTTAAGTTGTTCAAAGAAAGTGGAAATTCAAAGAAGATCAATAAATCTCCAATCAGTATCATCAATAAACAATGAGCACTCCTAACATTATCCAATCCATGTTCTGGCAAAAATATTGTCAAAGAGTCCATAGAGAACCATGAAGCTTTCTGTCGCAATGTCATATATATCAATGCAAACACATATATGTTCTGAGTCAGTGCAAACTGTAAATGAATACATGTACATGACTGACACTGCCAACATCTTGTCAGACAGGTCATTACATATTTACCCCCCTCTCACTGACAAAAGGGCCCATTATCATACCTGAAGATTGTGAAAACCCAGAAATCACACATACAATGGTTAAACAGCACTTTCCAAACCTAAAAACACAGCGTCTATGGGATGACATGGTTTCCCTAGCTGTGTCATATGTGAACTCCAAAACAAACAGACCCTGCACCTGAACAGTCTGTTGAGACTCATCATCTGTACAGGATATGAAACTGTTGACTGCGTTACAGCAATATTTGGCACACTCCACAAGTGTTGCTGCACAACAGACCATAGGAACTATTGTCTTATAAGCCTATGATGGAACTCATAAACAGAGCTATTGTGAGCCTACAAACACCCAACCCTACCAATTTCGGTTTGGTCAGGGGCAGATCACGGTTCCCAAACCTGCTAGACTGTTTTCAAGGCAGTCATCCAGGACATACATCAATGAAATGAGCTACACATGTCCCACATAGACCTTGAAAAGCCCTTTTCCAACATCCCAGACACATGTCGTATCCACAAAATCAACAAACAGTGCATAAATATGTATGTCATCTGATGGATTGCCAACTGGGGCACAGATAGATCCCACAAGGTAACAATTGTGGTCTCCTGTTCAAGCTGGTAACAACTGCTGCCCCCAATGGCTCAGTCCCGGGACCCCTCCTGTCTGGTGTGTACTTTTCAGAAATACAGTCAAAACACACAAGGGCTATGTTTAGCAAAGTTTGTGGATGACTGCAAAAACGTTGTCATAATCAATGTTTGGGACAACAGAGACATCCTTAAAAAGGGTCTCAGTCAGACATATGTGGTGTAAAATTCATGGCCTCGAGCTACAGTCATACAATTACCACATAGGTGCCTACACCCTAACTATGTAGGTGATAATAAGGGATCTATGGCCACATGTGGATAGTCATCTCCACTTCCAGAAACATATTCACAAAGTGGTTAGAAAATCATGCTATGTGTTCCCACAAACTGCCAAAGTCTTTGCATGTAGGTCAAAGGAGGTTCCCTCTACTCATCAGTCATCAGACCCGTCAGAGAGTACCACAACACACTTGCAATGAATCTGACTATGCACCTTCAGCAGCTGGAAAGATCACTGAAGTACCTCAACAAGAGGATTACTGGCCTCAAACAGTTGCCCTATGCAACAAGACTGAATCTGTACTCTGTTGCATACTGTCTATTCAGGAGATCTCTGCCCAACAGACAGGTCCATGTCCAATGCAGAACTGATGTACATGTGCTATCTGAAGTAAACCCAAGCTCACTGTACCACATGCTCTAGGGATATTATCATCACAACATTAAATAGAACATGTTGGAGGGATACATTACTAACTCACAGACTTCCCTTGCTTTGGAACAGGCTCCCAACCGACATTAAGCTGAGACCTTCACTGACACACTTCCAGAAGAGCCTTGATGAGTGTATGTGAAACTGAACTGTCACACCATGGATCACTTCATCAGCTCTACTACACAGAGGCCTAGGGAACTAACTCCATGGGTGGTGATAGCTGCACACTCTGGCCATACTAATATATGTCTTCAGGCAGATAGCCTATTACCTACCTATGTACCTCTATATATATGTAGGGGGAACACAGTATAATAAGCCAAAGATCGATGGGCAGAGATGTGTGTAAGAGGGTGACCATGACAGGGAGCCATCCAGGAATGTCCCACCCAGCACACAACCCAATGGCACGAAAAACATGAGGTGCACATCTCTCCCACTGTACATAACAGCCACCAGTATCTGTAAGCATTACAGTGCATGTGGTCCATGTGCCTGCTGTACAACATGACTGTACAATGAAGTACACATCTACTATCTGTAGACATGTACCTGTCACATAGATTCATAGGTATGTAGTAGACTATCTCCACGAAGGCATATATCAGCCTAAGCAAGTTGTGCAGCTTTCACCACACCATTGGGTTGTCTCCCAAGGCCTAGTTCTAATAGTTAGTACCCTTAGCTCCTTTCTAGTGGGACTGCTGATGTGATGCCTGGCATGAATTGTCTGTTTCCCATCTACTCATCAAGGTTCCAATTAAAGAGTGTCAGCGAGGGGTTCTGTCTGATGTACATTGGGACTCTTTTCCACAGTAAGGCAAGTGTCTGGGATGGTAATCTATCCCACCAGCATGTTGTATTCATCGTTCTGATGAGGTTCATATCACTGGAATGTGTAGGGCGACTCATTGTTGATATGTGTAGATGGAGCATGTTCATCAGTTATGTGTTGGACATGGCTCTGTATGTTAGGCAGAGTGTGCCTCTGAGTAGGCGGTATGCAATGAAAAACAGATTTAGTTTTACCAGTTGTGTTGCATAACACAACTGTTCGAGGCCAGTAATCCTCTTGGTGAGGTAGCTATGTGGTCTCTACAGCTGCTGTATATGCTAAGTCGAGTACATCCAAAATGGTGCACTGTACTCAATGATGGGTCTGATGATGTAAGAGTAGAGTGCCAACACTACCTCTTTGGATCCTGATGCAAACCCTTTGATGATTAGGTGGGCCACATAGGATCTCAGAATCACTTTGGCAACATGGTTGTCAAAGGAAAGATAACTATGTACATGTGTCCCCAGATCCCTTATCACCTTGTCATTTTTAAGGGGGTAACACCCATGTGGTAGTTTGTGGGTATTTTGTTTTCAACAAAGAGGATCACTATGCATTCCTCCACAGTGAGCTTGACGCCATGATTCTGACACCACACATCAGTCTCATAGAGTCCCTTCTGGAGAATATGTCTGTCTTCCGGGGAATCTATTATGGCAAACACTTTACATTTCCCAGCAAACTTAGTCAACCACAACTCTCCTGTTTTGGCACGTACATTTGAGAAGTCTATACCAAACAGGAGGGACCCCAGGACTGAACCCTGGGGGACACCAGTCGTTACCGGTGTAGAGTCTGACATGTAGCCAGCAACTCGTAATGTGTGGGATCTATCTGTGAGCCAGTTTGCAATCCATCTTGTGATGTATGGATTCATGGCCAGGTTGGTGAGTTCATCTATGATACCTGACTGGGAAATGGTGTCAAAGTCCTTAGCGAGGTATAGGTAGGCTGTGTGGAGCTCATTTCAATCATCTGTAGCCTGGGTAACTGTCAAACAAATTCTCCCAGTTCAAGAGGTGTGGTCTGCATTTGACGAAGCCAAACTGGGTGTGCTCAACTGTGTGAAGGTTCCCAATCTCTGTATTGTTGACTTCCATTATGATTGGCTCCATTGCCTTGCAGAACACACTCGTCAGGCTCATAGAGCATGAATGCCAAGGGGTTTTTGTGGCCCCACACCTATGGAGTGTGAAGAATGTTGTTGTGCAACATTCCATGGGCCCATATCCTGTAGAGAGCATGTAGAGAGAGGTGTAGGTATCCTTGATGAATATGGATACATCCTCACCCTATGTGCTATGATTCAGGTTCTGATGCTGGAAGGTATGGAATGAGTAGTATCCTGGTAGTGCTGGTGTGCTGTCTGGAGCCTTGAACTAGGTTACTGATACTGCACAGATATCAATAGTCTTCATAATGAGAAGTGCCTCGAGTGTGTGCATCTTGAGGCTGAAACTTCTGGCAATGAGTAGCATTTAGCTCACTTTGTGGTTATTTGTGTTGGTTACGAGGTTTGGTTTGTCCTGCATGACTGGTGTTCCACCCCTGACGTCAGTGCCTCATTGGTCCCATCTAACCATAAGCTAATTACCCTACATATCCACATCCTGGACCCACACCCCCATTAAGGAAACCATGTTAAAAAATGTCTCCAAAGCCAACTTCATGCTTCTTAAGACAGAAGTGCTGAACTGCAGGACACCCATGCAGATGGACAATACAGTTACAACTACTGAATCCTTCACAATTGCACTTTATAAGCACTTACATGACTGCATGCATTGTGCTATCCCAAACAGAACCAAGATGCTATCCTCCAAGAAAAGCAAGCCAATCTGGTGTTTCCTTGCCATAAACAAACTGCACAACAGAAGGAAAATACTGTTGCAAAAGAGGGTAAAATCCCATGAGGGGAGGAGCTCCATGGTCAACATCAGTAAGAAGCTGTGATCCATGATAAAATCCTCCAAAGCTAGTTCTGAAAACAAAATCGACACTGATTCTAAAGACAACCACAAATGATTCTATAGCCATGTCAAGAATCTCAATGGCAACACTCAGATCTGCTCTGAGTTACAGTACAATGGCAATGAATATACAGACCCAACTGATATTGCCAACATCCTGGCAGATAGGATCAGTGCTAACTTTACCCCCCTCTCACCCATGAAAGAGCACATCTCTATAACGGAAGACTGCAAAGTTTCTGTCATCACGGCTGTACAGGTAAAAAACACTCTCCAAAGCCAGGAAGACAGCATCCATGGGACCAGATAATGTCCCAGGCTGTGTTCTACACAAACTACAAAACGAACAGGCACCACACCTACTTACCATGTTAAGTCATAGCCTCACCTCAGGCTTTGTGCCTGCTGAATGGCAAACAGCGATGGTTATCCCACTACACAAGGGTGGAGCCACCATGGACCCCAGGAACTAGTGCCCCATTAGCCTGATGAGCCTGCTCTGCAAGGCCATGGAATGTATCATCATATAACTTATAAAAAAAGACATTGGTAATCTCCAAACTCTGGACCACAACCATGTTGGGTTTGTAAAAGGCAGATCATGTCTCCTAAACCTGATAGACGTCATTGAAGCAGTCAACAGAACTGTAGACAAGGGTATGGTGGTTCACACAGCCTATGTAGATCTTGCCATGGCTTTCAACACCATCCCCTACTCTGGAATTATAGATAAATCCACTAAACTAGGTATAAATTGCTATGTCACAAGATGGGTTGCCAACTGGCTAACTGACAGAACACACACTGTGAAAGTAGCAGACACCAAGTACGACTTTGGACCAGAGACAAGTGCAGTACCACAGGGTTCAGTCTTGGGTCCTGTCCTGTCTGGTATCTACTTCTCTGAAGTAAACTTTAACATGGAAGGTCTGAGGCTAATGAAGTTTCCAGATGACTGCAAACTAGGAGCCATAATCAAAACTACTGAAGATATGGACATCCTACAAAAGGGCCTCACTGAGACAGATGCCTGGTGTCAAAGCCATGGCCTCAAGCTCAATGCCAAAAAGTGCATTATTATCTCCTTTGGTAAAAACTCTGTAGCCATGAACTACGACATAGGCGGTAGCATACTTAACACTGAAAGTGTAATAAGAGACCTTGGGTCACAGGTGGACAGTGGACACACCTGTGATAATCACATCCCCGCAGTAGTCAGGAAATCCTTCTACGTGGCACACCTCATCACAAAAGGTGTCTCATGCAGAATAGAAGAGGACATTGTTCCCCTCTACCCATCACTCACTAGATCCATAATAGAGTACAACACCCCTTTTGCTATGTACCTCACAAGACATCTACAACTTGAAAGCCTGCAGAAATACCTCACAATTAGCATTAGCGGCCTGAAATACATGCCATACACAGACCGTCTCAAAATGCTCCAGCTGTACTCTCTTGCATATCGCCTTCTCAGAGGTGACCTCTGCCTAACATACAAAGCTATGTCAAACACAGAGCTGTTGGACATGCTCCACGTAAAACACTCACAATCCCTCTGATCTTCGGCCCTAAAACCCAGTGTAAAATACAAAAGGAAGTGGTGTATCCATTTACCTTATGAATACCCACACCTTCAGGTTAGTGGCACAGAATGAGGCCTTGGAGACCATGCAAGTGCAACTAATATTGGGCAAAGTTGCTTATCAGATTGTAGCCTGCTACAGATCACCTAATTGTCTCAGGAACCTCACTCAGTATTCCTGAGAACAGTGGAAAATATAAAGGTCCTACCAACCACCATTATATGAGGAGATTACAACTACCAAAACACTGACTGGGAGAATTACTCATGTACAACGTCCTTTGCCCGATGCTTCCTAGAGTTTAAAAACTCAAATGCTCTGGAACAGCTGGTCACCAAGCCCACTAGAGGTGACAACATACTGGACCTGATCATCACCAACATGAGGTACCAGTGTTCCACAACAGAGATAAACCCCTCACTGGTAATATCAGATCATAAAGTAATCACACTGGTACATCCACATCATGCCCCCCCACAGTCAAGGAAACCACTGTGAAGAAAGTTTCTAAAGCAAACAGCACACTTCTCAAGACCAAAGTGGAAAGTTCCAAAGCACCCTTGCTATAGGATAATGCTATACAATCTGCAGAATCATTTACAAGTGCATTCTATGATCGAAACATGCCATATAAAACCAAGATGCACTCCTCCAAAAATAGGAAACCAGTCTGGTGGTCGTCACATATAAATAAGTTATACAACAGAAGGAGGGAACGAACACATGATAGAGCAAACTTCAGAAAAGGAAAGGCATCACTGAACATTATAAGGAAGAAACAATGATCGCTCATAAAATAATCCAAGGCCAGTTTCTAAAGAAAAATTGCCAAGTAATGTAAGAATAACAACCACAAAGCCTTCATTAGCTATACCAAATATTTAGGTGGCAACTCTCAAATATGCTGTCAGCTACTGCAAAATGGAAAAAAGATACACTGAACCAACTTACATTGCCCACATCCTGGGGGACAAGTTCAGTGCAAACTCCCCCACATCACACCCAAAAGGGCCTGTGTCCATCCCAGAAGAATGCAGAGCACCAGACTTCATGGACATGCAGGTAAAAACAGCCCTCTCCAAAGCTAAGAACACAGCGTCAATGGGACTGGATGGTGTCCCAGGCTGCGACTTACACCAGCCCCAAAAGGAACTGCACCCTCACATACATTCACTGTCCAGACTCAACCATACCACAGGCTATGTACCCAAAGAATGGCATACAGCAACAGTCATCCAGCTCCACAAAGGGGGTGCCATAACAGAACCAGGAAACTATTGCCCTATAGGCCTACTCAGCCTGGTCTGCAAAGCTATGGAGCAAATTATCATGGTACCCATAAACAGAGACATTGGGGACCTCCAGACACTGGACTCTACCCAACTTGGCATTGTTAAAGGTAGATCCTGGCTCCTAAACCTAGTTCACTTATTTGAAACAGTTACCAAGGACATAGATGGAGGTGAAAGTAGTCCACACAGACCATCTGGACCTCACTAAGGCCTTTCAACACCATTCCCCACTCTGGCATCATGGACAAGCTTACCAGCTTGAACATTAACAGCTATGTTACAGGATGGGTGGCCAACTGGCTCACAGATCAAACACACATGCTCAGAGTTGGGGGTGCCATGTCCGACTTTAAACCAGTCACAAATGGCATCCCACAGGTATTGGTCTTGGGACCCCACCTGTTCAGTAGATACTGCTCAGAGGTACAGGCAAGCATGGGAGGAGTATGGCTGAACAAGTTTGCAGATGACTGCTAACTGTGGTCCATAATCGACTCCGTGGCTGACACAGACATCCTACAGAAGGGTCTCACAGAGACAGATACCTGGTGTCAAAACAATGCCCTCAAGCGGAATGCCAAAGAATGCATAGTCATCCCCTTTGGATAAAACAAAGTGCACACAAATTACCACATAGGTGGTAATCCAGTATGTACGGAGAATGTAATTATGACCTTGGGGACCCAGGTAGATAATAAACTCTCCTTTTATGATCACATTGCCAAAGTGTTTACAAATTCCTTCTATGTAGCCCACCTAAAGTCACTTAATGTAACCCACTTTGTCTAGTCTGATGATGTCACCATCCTACAAATATACCTGTGGAAAGGAGAACTCCTAGTAATGTGTAGAGTGCGTCGTGTAAATGACTACTGCTCTAGTATCATTAAGTAGTTAGATAGGGGTTTGAATCCTGCATTTGACAACTGTATGAGCGTGTGTGTATTTCCTTGTAGATGAGCAACCTTTTTGGAGACAACTACAACACCTTAAAAGTGGCATACTTATCTTTGTCAAGTCTGATGATGTCACCATCCTACAAATATACCTGTGGAAAGGAGAACTCCAAGTAATGTGTATAATGCATTGTGTAAATGTGTATTGCTCTCGTATCATTAAGTAGTCAGTTAGGGTTTTGAATCCTGCACTTGACAACTGTATGAGAGTGTGTGTGTATCTCCTTGTAGAGGAGTGACCTTTTTGGAGACAACTACAGCATCTTAAAAGTGGTATACTCATCTTTGTCAAGTCTGATGATGTCACCATCCCACAAATATACCTGGGGACAGAAGAACTCCAAGTCATGTGTATAGCACGTTGTGTAAATGTGTACTGTTCTAGTATCATTAAGTAGTTAGGGAGGGTTTTGAATTCTGCACTTGACAACTGTGTGTGTGTGTGTGTGTGTGTGTGTGTGTGTGTGTGTGTGTGTGTGTGTGTGTGTATCTCCTTGGAGAAGAACAACCTTTTTGGAGACAACTACAACACCTTAAAAGTGGTATACTTATCTATGTCAAGTCTGATGATGTCACCATCCTACAAATATACCTGTGGAAAAAAGAGCTCCCAGTAATGTGTATAGCGTGTCATGTAAATGCATACTGCTCTAGTATCATAAGGTAATTAGGCAGGGGTTTTAATCCTGCACTTGACAAGTGTGTGTGTGTGTATCTTCTTGTAGAAGAGCAACCTTTTTGGAGACAACTACAACACCTTAAAAGTGGTATACTTATCTTTGTCAAGTCTGATGATGTCGCCATCCTACAAATATACCTGTGGAAAGGAAATCTCCCAGTAATATGTGTATTGCGTCGTATAAATGCGTACTGCTCTAGTATCATAAAGTAGTTCAGTAGGGGTTTGAATCCTCCACTTGGTGAGTGTGTGTGTGTGACACAATTGGTCATTGTGTCGTGGGTTTTGCTTTTACTACTGTATGACATACCACAATGACAACAGTATGTGCATTGCACATCAGGTAGCTGTGTGGCAAATACATATACGTACATGTGACCTCAATTATTTCATAGGTGGGAAGCCTGCTTTCTCCATGCACACATCTGTTATCTTTGCCAGAGTGTGCTGCTGCTTTCCAGACCTTAGATCACATCTGTATGCTTGTGACAAGCCCAGCCACTGCAGAGATCCCTAGCCTAGGTCATCCGTGTCACACACACTCATTACAGTTTCTATTGAATAGTGTGAGTGAGGGTTTATGCCTGAAGTATATTTTAGACCAGATCAAATGCAGCAAAGTCTGTCAATGATGGCTCTTCATTATAGGTGTACAACAACCTTTGTGGATATGCATACAGACCCCTTATTGCTTATGTGATTCACCGAGGGATTTCAAAATACCTTTGGAAATGTGATTACCAAAGGAGAGATGATGTAACACTTGGCTGTATGTACATATTGGTACCTGCCAACATGTTGGGGGCTACTACCTATGTGGTACTGTGGGGATACTATGTTTTGTAAAGGTGGATGACTATGCTTTAGTTGGCTTATAGCTTTACAGCATGGGTTTGACAACAAGTATCTGTCTGCATGATACCCTTGTGGAGGATGTTTGTGTCATCTGAGTATGCATTTCCAGACGTGGACAGGCATATCCCTACTGTGTTTGCTTGTACCTAAGTGAGCTATATGCTAATCAGGAGTGGTCCCAGGAATGGGTGCAGGTGATCACCACTGGTTACTGGCATAGTATAGTTCCTGAAGGATACAAATGTTACTGTGTGTCCTACATCTGTGTGTCAGTTGTCAAGACATCATCTAACGGTTGTATATGGTCAGGATGTTGAGGTTATGTATACTACCAGAATGCAAACCAATGACAGATAGTAACAGTATCACCCACAGCACCGTGTCAAACCATGTCATACACACATGTGTACCCAAGTTCCAAAATGTGTGTAGTACAGTGCATACTGGCCACCAATAGAAACTATGGAGTGTTAACACTGTGTAATACAGGGCATGTCACCCTGCCCATGTGTCCACTATGCACGTACATGCAGACAGTGCACCTCCACCATGTTCACAAATGTACACCTGCAAACCTGTGCTGCACACATCCCACACGTACTGTCCACTTTCTAACACATGCTGCCAATGCTACACACATCAGCCAAGTGACACATGGGCGGACAATACACTATTGGGAATAACACTGGTGTAAACAATACTACATTGACAATCATAGCTTTAATGCATCATGCCTGCTCAGCTACACCTTCAAGGATATCATTACACTTTACTGCTGACAACATGCTAACATTGCTATACTGCTATAAAGTCACCCTGTGCATCAGCACCATGTTAGCCTGTTCCTGCATCATTGTTACAGATGACAGGAGGTGGCACAGTTTTCATCATATGCACAGGGTGTGTTGTTGGTTTGCCAGAGGCCTACATTGAACCATACAATTGACATGTATGTGTGTGTGTGTGTGTGTGTGTGTGTGTGTGTGTGTGTGTGTGTGTGTGTGTGAGGGCCAAGAGTACTGGTATGGGCCAATGTTGATGTAATGTGTGCGGGTATGTGTTAGCCCTAGGTGTCTGGTTTATGTGTGTGTGTGTCTGCATGCACACAGTTCCACCATGTGGTTGCCATATATGGGGATTTGTGGGACAGCCACAGACTGTACCTGCCAGACTTTACAGATCACCGTCTCTGGGATATGGTACCTGTGCCTGGCAGAGGTGCTACTGACAGTATCAGGTACTAAGCTAGACTGGGTACTATCCTCAGAGGTAGACAGATGTACACTGGACCCAGGTATCTGCTCGGACTGGCCAGAGCCACGTGCACATGGTCTTCTAGGACGGTCTATGGACAGCCCACTCCCAATATTGCTGGGGCTGGTACTGGCACTACGGGAGCGTCTGTGACTTGAGGGACATCCGTGGTGACTAGCAGCTGCTGATGTTGCTGGCATATGTCCACGTAGGCGTGTCATCTGTCCAGCACTGTCCTGACACATGGACATGACATTGCGGAGGACATCTAATGTCTCACCCCAATGTCTATCAGTGACCTCAGTGTAATGACATATGGCACCTGCTAGGTCACGAATACTGTCATTTAAAGTGGTGTTATGTGTCCTCTGTGCCCTTAGTCCCTGTCTGGTGTACCGTTCCATACATGCCTATGCCTCCATGACAGCCTGGAACATGAGTGAGGTTGTAAGACCTGTGGCACATCTGCCAGGGGCATGATGACCAGCAGTGCTCCGACGAGAACCCCTGGACATCTGCCTATGTGGTACCATTCCAGACCTCTGGGTATGGCTGCTGTGTCCGGATGCATGTGCCATAGATACCACACTGTCCTGGCCATTGCTGACTGTACACTATCCCTCAGCTAAGGGCATTGGTGATGATGGATGTATTGGCAGTATGACTGTGTGCATGGATGGGGTGGACACGTGTGTACTGTTGATTGGTAGCCTAACGACAGACCCTGGCAAACATGCCTGTGCCTCAACACACCTATCCTCATTATCACAATTTGTGTCAGCGACATCAGGTTCCCTGCAGCAGTGAACCAGCTCAACTTCAGCACCTGTGAGAGGAAGACAGGAAACACACTTTGCGACCTGCACATGATGTCAAGACACATGCACACATGAACAAATGCACACATGCACACATGCACACATGAACACATGCACACATGCACACATGCACACATGAACACATACACACAAGCACACATGAACACATGCACACAAATACACTCCTCACTACAGCAGACACACACACACACACACACACACACACACACACACACCACCAGCAATCTAGAACATACTCAATAGCGGTTAATGGTGGGGTACAGTATCACAAGGAAAACAGTCATATCACACGTGTCAGCATGCAGGACATGTGTTGCTCAACAGCATGCAGTGCGAGTGTAGACAGTCCATGCTAATAACAGTATACATGGCTTTGATGCATGTGGGTTGTTGTTCAGTGATTGGCTTCACCCTGGAACACAATGTGTACATGGACACAACATTGCTGTGCAAGTATTACAAGCTCTTCAATGTGCTGTGCACCATCACTCACAGGTATACATACCATGGCTGGATGTTTATCTGTTTGTCACATAGATATCCATTACTGATTAGAGCATCTGTGTCTTTAGCAGATAATTGTGGTCACAGGTTTAGCTCGTGCATTCTATGTATACACACAGGATGAGTGGTGCATGTATACCTGATGGAATACGTTTGCTCAACATAGCCATTGTACAGTAGTTATGGTGAGTGTAGAAAATATTGTGGACATGCCAGTGCCAGCCAAGACATGGCATGCTATAACACAACTGCAACATTAAACATCACACATACCCAATGTGTGTCATGTGACCTATTGCAGTCCGCTCATGCTGGTCCTGGCTAGTTCTTGAGAATAGCAGGGTGTAGTTTTGGATGAGACTGGTGGTTAGGATTTCATCCTCTGCTTGACTATAGGTAGGGTTGCAATGGCGGGCCATGGCCCTAGAAAACAATGAAACAATATGTGTGAGCAAGTCATGTGGCACACTTAACATTCTACAGTACAGATATCACTGAAATGCCATAAATAGCAAACTATTGTCTGTCAGAGGATACACCCTTTCAATACCACATATCAGTACTCAACCCACAACTGCCTGACAGTGCCTGGCACGCTCTATATATTAAACCATTTTCTGCAAAGCAATAAAGAGAAACCACTATGTAAGACTATGCAACAGTACATGGCACACTGTATGCAACACAATGCACCACCTAGCCACAGGAGATATATATCAAGCTAATGCATAAAGAAATATGTCATCCATTGCAATGATTGTAAAGTCCAGTTACAGTATTACCAGTATACCACACTAGTTGTTGATGGAAAACCCCTGCCTAAAATAGGTGCACATTCATGAATATAGGTGGCATACTGCTGTACTAGACTATACATGTTGCTAGATACGCACTTATATCCTGTAACACACATATGAACGAGGGCATGTTACAGGCATACCCACACACACATCAGGCATACATACAGGACACAGAGGTATGGCAACCCAGATGAGCTTTACGTGTGTACCATACAGTACTGTGTGTCAGTACTTACAAACCCTTATGCCTGAGGTATGTAATCTGTGAGGACTACAGGGAACACACAAAACAATGTTTCCAAGCAATGTGGACATACACCATACTGTGCTCTTTAGGCCTACAGCTTCAGGTAGTACTACAGTTCATACAGGATTTGGATTCACCAGCAGTACCAATCAATGAATATGCATGTACTGCTTTAGCCTCCAATGGCACACCCCAGTTAATTCCAAGAGACTACATCAGACTGTATGCCATACTACTTTTTCTGGCTTGCAATAGCATACACATCTTTTGCTGGGATCAGAGCTAGGACACATAATACCATGACAAAAACAGTATCCCGCTAAGCTATCCCACATATACACAACTGTGACACATTCACCATCACACTCAGTCAACCTCACATAGCAATTATTGCAACAAGTACATGTGAGTGTGTATTGGTTCATAGGTAGGTAATAGGCTATTGGCCCTAGGGCCTATAGAAGCCTAGCCAGACAGTACACTGGCCTTTGACACCCAAGTAATTTAATTTCATGTGCCCTTGTCAAGCAGAGCCACAGAGGTGATTCCCGGGGTGTATTTCATATCTCCCATCCAATCATCAAGACTATTCATGACGAGTGCTACTGAGGCGCTTTGTTTGCTATTGATAGGCAGTTTGTTCCAGAGTATGGGATGTCTCTGAGAGAGGAATCTATCCCTTCAGCATGTTCTGTTTATTGAGGTGACAAGGTTTAGGTCCCTAGAGTTTGTAGCTCGTAGGGATTGTGATCTGTTTACGTGGAGCATGTCCAACAGCTCTGGGTTTGACATAGCTATGTATGTTAGGCAGAGGTCACCTCTGGGATGGCAGTATGCGACACAGTCTAGCTGTGGTTTTGTGAGACGGTCTGCATAGGGCATATTTTTGAGGGCAGTAATACTCTTTGTGAGGTATGTCTGTGGCCTTTCCAGTTGCTGTAGATGTCTTGTGAGGTACATACCAGAAGGGGCATTGTACTCTGTAATGGGTTTTGTGAGTGATGAGTGGAGGGGAACACTGACCTCTTTTTCCTGGATGACACAGCTTTTGTGATGAGGTGTGCCACGTAGACAGATTACATGACTAGTGTGGCACTGTGATTATCAAAGGGGAGGCTACTGTCCACCTGTGTCCCATGGTCTCTTATCACACTTTCGGTGTTAAGTCGACTACTACCTCTGTGGTAGTTCATGGGTACAGAGCTTTTAGCAAAAGGGATGTCAATGCATTTTTGACATTGAGCTTGAGGCCATGGCATTGTCACCAGGCATCTGTCGCAGTAAATATGACTCTGTCTCTCTCTCTCTATATATATATATATACATATATATATATATATATATATATATATATATATATATATATATATATATATACACACATAAATATAAACATCCATTGGTGTACATATAGATATACATATAGGCACATATACAGTCCACCTTTCATGGTGGGAATATCAATTATGCGAAGTATGTGAGGTATACAGTTATGTAATGATATTGCACAGTCTTGTGTGAAATGCATTGAAAGTGTTCTCAGCCCTTGTGGCTTTAGCAGGCCTTACAGGCTGCAACACTGCAAACTTAACAAATCACACCCACAACGTTTAACCACCACATGTCATATACCAGCACTGTATGTTGTCTTGTTTGCCACACACTACTACCTACATACAAATATCCACATAACAACCTTCACCAACATATATATGACCTCCCTTCACAAACAGTTGCAGTATGTCCCTTGCTCTATGCACATGTACAGATCCTAATATATCTGATGCAGATATATCTCTCCATATGTGTGTGCCATACACACACAAGGTCCACACTGTTGGGAGTCCCTGGACCTCACGGCTGACCTGTTGGGCCTTGCTGCAACATGAACAGGTGTCACGTGTGAGCACACAGTAATATTAGAGAGTGTATACATAGCTGCAAATGCTAGATTAGCATGCTAGCCTGGTACAGCAGTTGCCAATGCTAAGCTACACATTGATATGACTATCATGCATGTGTTACTCTGTCACATCCATGTTTATATAGCTATATGCGCTACTCCCCCAAACAGCCATTGTCCACACTACTGTACAGAACACAGATAACATGGATCAGATGTTTGACATTTAATGCTGAGCTACATATATCACAGTTATGTCCCACTGCACATAGCTACACACTGATTTGTCCATGGCAGTAGTTATGCAGGGCATCTGTGCATAGATACGTACTTCTGCCACATATTGATGTTTCAAAGTATGTAGAGTAGTCTTCAAATACATCTACTACATGCCAGGAAATACATATCTGTTGCATAAATGTCCTTTGTATGTGTTGGTAGTATTCAGTTCTGTGTCTTTGCCTTTTTCGGCTGGTGTGGGTGGATGGGTGGGTGTGAGTGTCTCTTTCTCTCTGTCTCTGTCTCTCTCTCTCTCTCTCTCTCTCTCAGTATCTACAATGGAATGATTGCATGTGTGGCCAGCAAGTACAGCCTGCTTTTATAGCTATCTGCACATGTGCATGTGATGGCCTCAGCACCAGTTGGTGGCCACCATTTGGTAATTGCATGCAGCCTGCTGTGTGGTAATTGCAGTACCCACTGCCATAGCAACCCAATGCTATAAATTGCTATGTCAGGTAGGCATAGCCCTTTCAGCTTTCCAAAGTGGGGTCCATGCTTGTTTGCTGTGGACACCGTTGTGTAAGTCAGAAGGTTGGTATAGTTCTTATATCTGATGCTAGGGGTGTAGCCAGTGATTTAAATGTTGTACTCTGACCTGAATGTTACCACTTCCAGTACACAGTTGTCAGTGTAGAATTGTACTCACCCCTACAAATGCTAACACAAGATACATGGAAGTATGTAGTTTCTTTTCTACTTATACAATTAACTGCCATACAAAAGTAGTTATTGAGATGTATTCATTTGGCACATGAACTGTTTGTGAACTGCTATACTGTGAATATTAATGTACTCACTTCTGCACAGTTTATGCTTTTTTATTGTTGACATTAGCACAGGATGCTCAAGAAAACTGGGCAATTCCAGTACTGAGTATGCCTGCATACAACCTTGGTAGACCCTGAACACACACAGGTATATTGTACATTTGGGTGGGGATGCAGACATACAGAGAGCATTATGTCTTATTGTGTGAATATTATCTTGCTGGGCTTTAATGGTTGCTGTGTACCTGTTAGTTTAGCAAGGCAAGTAGTCTGTCTGCATAGCTCCCAAATGAGGACCTATCCAGATGGTAGACAGATGTTAGGCTGTTATTCTCTGTCTGTGCAGCGCACAGGTCTTTCCAGCACTGGTACAATGGCATTGTTACAGTCGTGTGCTACCAGTACATGGCTACATCCTTTGGTATTTCAGTGTTGTACTCCTACATAAGGGTATGCTTGTGGAACTCCTTCCAAAGCTATTTGCACAGCGTGTAACAGCAGAAAAGCTGATATGCCTGTGTGTTACTGCCTCTGCCAGGCCTCTCAAACATTCCGGTACATATTTGAACAGACTCAGGGAAAAGTAGGTAAAAGTGAGGTACACCTTTAAAATATTAGAGACATTAAGTTGAGACTTTGAGAGAACCAGAGCATATTGATTAATACACCTTTTCTGAAGTACAAGCAGTATCTAACTCTTACTTATTGTCATTATTCATTAAGTGCAATTCCCCACCTTTCTGCCTAACGTCAGTACATTTCAGAGGGATTCAGAAGGACACAGCTAAAACTTGTCTCAAAATCAGGGACATGCCTGAAAATTAGTCACAGTTAGGAAGTATGGCCTCTGCCCTAATCAGATATGCTAGTGTTTGTCCTACTATGATACTGTGTGGGGGTTGTAAAGTGCTGCTGTAACATTCTTTTCTGCTAAAATGGCTGGTTCTCTTTTCACAGTCATGTAATGCAATTCCACAAGAACTGCTAGTAAAGATCCACAGAACAAGATTTGTGTTATGGCATTCCTATTTTTCCTTTACATTCACTCATCCTGATGCATGATATATTTATTTCAGCACCAATCTGTTGAATGTCTACCATGGCTTAGTGGTACTTCATGCAGTCTAGTGTGTACAAGGTCCGGGGTTCGAGACTGACAGAGGTGTTTTATTTTGCTGCTGAGCAGAACAGGGGCCCTGACATACAGAGTGACTAAGGCACTTTTAAGAAGTTGTAAGTGGGTTTGCACGAGTTTGCGCGATGCTTAGCTAAGCTTAGTTAAGCGCACATGGGCGCAAACTCATGCAAACCTGTTAATTACTGTTTAAAAGTGCTTACTCCCACTAACCCCTGCGCTCATTTCTTTGAAAGAAAAGAAAATGGGGAGATAGGAAAGTGGTGAAAAAGGGGCACAAAGAGGGAAAGACAGTAGGGAAAACAGCTCGGGATGTGCAGGACAGGTGTAGGGAATGCCCATAGCTGCCCATTTCTTTGACAGCAACAGCTGTACATATGCAATCAATTTGGGGAAGAATTTGAAACCTTCAACCCATGTGAGAGGGGTGAGGAAAACAAAATATATTTTACTGCAAATTAAATATCAGTTTATGTGTCCAGGGATATGTGTGCAAAATGGGCAGCTATGTATGGGGCGTATTTTTTTTTTTGTGAGCAGATTGCCCTTTTTTTCTTTTTTTTCAGGTGAGAGTGGAATGTGGGGTAGGGGAAATAGGTACATATGGGGAGGTAGGTTGTGGAGGTAAACAGACAAGACAAACAAGACGCATACAGGGGCGAAATATGACACATGTGGTGGGTGAACACCATTGACGGGAAAGGATGTTTGGAAACTGCAAGCCCATGAGCCCACAGATGGCAACAGTGGAACTGAGATCCCCACCCATGGGCAGTCACCACTGCACCTTCACAGCCCAGAGGGTGGCTGTGCTGGGGGATGCATAGGAGGGGCAGGCTCACCCCACAGAACACTTGATCTCCCTACTCACCACAGCCCAGACCATTTGGAGGATGACAGGTGGCCCTCCTCCGCCCATGCTTGCATGGGGGGATGAGCCCCATCCCCTGCAGCACTTCAACCCAAAAGTGGCACAGGGCCAATGGAGGAGGAGGTCCCAGGCTGGGCACTGGACCTGCTGGTGCCAGGTGCCATCGCCAGCTGAGGTGGGACCGGTGGGTCCGCTGGGACCGGCCTTCCCATACGTTCTATGTTTAGGAGGATTTAATGAAAATATGGGTTAGTAGCAGTCAACAGCATTCACAATTAGTTATAATAGCATGCAGAAGTATTCCTATTAACCCAACACACCAGAGTTCCAACAGTTGAACAGCAAGGATGACACATGCATATATGGAACATCAGTGGACATTACAACAGCATGCAGGTTTAATTGATGGCAACAGACCACCAATATTGTGGTATTTGAACAGGACACATGCATTGAAATAAATGCAGATATTTACAAACCAATAGGACATATGTCCCAACAAATGTTTTGAGATTAGACATACCCATTGAGGTGTGGAATTGCATTTTTTATGCACATACAGTAGGGTGGAAAGTGATAGCTCCATTAACAACTCATATATCCTTCTAGTTTGCACTACATTCCTATTAACTGCAGTTATATGTCCCCTACATGTATTATTACACTACCCAATTGTCCTTAAATCGTGAAATGGGTTTTGCTAGATTTTTATATACATGGGCTGTATCTGACATACAAACTATCCGGGATGCAGATGTTACTGCTACCTATTTTGTGAGTTGCTCAGACACACTACTGCTGAGATGGTACACTGACAGCTCTACTTTCCTATACTTATCTAGATATGTTTAGGTGGAATTATCAGTTATATGTTAACAGCTCCCTACATTTCTGGCAGCACAATGACATTTCTGGGGAACACAATACCAAGCTACTCATGTGCCAGATTAACCTGTACATGCTGAGCATGAAGCAACAATTGAGGACTGTGAATATGCTTAAAAGCTACTGGCACTCCCTTCAACCACTTTATATGGGCCTATCCAACTGTGTGTTAACAGTGCTTAATACAACAGTACTTTTTCTATAATGCAAGAGTACAACAACATATCAAAGAAAAGTGTACATTGTCATTCCTTCCAACATCTTCCTGCCTAGCTTCTCCAGAGTACAGACTGCTAATTGAACTCAGGACATGTGGGTCATAGGCAGGGCTCCAGCAGTCTTTGCCATGGAAATGGGAACCAGAAAATATTTTCAAATCAGGAGATATAGAAGTTTAGTATGACATATTTTTTTTTAAAATGACACAGGCACTAAGCAAGTATTTCATAGCAGTTAAATGTTGCACTGGAACTAAATTCGATGTTAAATAATTGTAGCATTGTTTTACAATTTGGTATCTGAACTTGCATCATTTGATTACCAAACATAGCCTTTTAAATAAGCAAGCAGCAGTGATGGTGGGTGTTACAGAGAAGCAATGAGTTGCCTGCCCCTGGAAAGTCCATTATTTCTTGTAATACCAATCCCTGGATGTTATTATTGTACTTGGCAAACTGTTATTTTTTTATATTTGTTTTATTATTAGTATATTTTTATGTAAAATACTTCCTCTACCTAGTAACTATAAGTTAGATTAGAATGTGTTATTGCTGTTGGTAAAGACATTTTACAACCAAAGTATAAAATGTATGCAAGTTTTTAACAGATACTTTATAACATTTGCTCAGCACACACATACACATCTGTTCATTTCTATAACCCTGATATTCAGAGAGTGCCATGTCCTTTCACAGTGTAATATGCTTTCTGTGTAAGATCACAGGTTATTTTACCGTATTTTCTCCTTATTTAGTCAATATACAACTTTGTACTATTTTATATTTGATTTCTTTGTCACTCTCTAAAGCTGTATTATTTAGCCATTATTTTTACTCTGGTCTTAGACATCTCATGGCTTAGTGATACTTCATGCAGTCTAGTGTGTACAAGGTCCGGGGTTCGAGACTGACAGAGGTGTTTTATTTTGCTGCTGAGCAGAACAGGGGCCCTGACATACAGAGTGACTAAGGCACTTTTAAGCAGTTGTAAGCGGGTTTGCGTGGGTTTGCACGATGTTTAGCTAAGCTTAGCTAAGCGCACATGGGCGCAAACACACACAAACCTGTTAACTACTGTTTAAAAGTGCTTACTCCCACTAACCCCTGCGCTCATTTCTTTGAAAGAAAAGAAAATGGGGAGATAGGAAAGTGGTGAAAAACGGGCACAAAGAGGGAAATACAGTAGGGAAAACAGCTCGGGATGTGCAGGATGGGTGTAGGGAATGCCCATAGCTGCCCATTTCTTTGACAGCAACAGCTGTGCATATGCAATCAATTTGGAGAGGAATTTGAAACCTTCAACCCCTGTGAGAGGGGTGAGGAAAACAAAGTATATTGTACTGCAAATTAAATATCAGTTTATGTGTCCAGCGGACATGTGTGCAAAATGGGCAGGTATGTGTGGGGCGCATTTTTTTTTTGTGAGCAGATTGCCCTTTTTTTCTTTTTTTTCAGGTGAGAGTGGAATGTGGGGTAGGGGAAGTAGCTACATCTGGGGAGGTAGGTTGTGGAGGTAAACAGACAAGACAAACAAGACGCATACAGGGGCAAAATATGGCACATCTGGTGGGTGAACACCATTGACGGGAAAGGATGTTTGGAAATTACAAGCCCATGAACCCACAGATGGCAACAGTGGAACTGAGATCCCCACCCATGGGCAGTCACCACTGCACCTTCACAGCCCAGTGGTTGGCTATGCTGGGGGCTGCATAGGAGGGGCAGGCTCACCCCTGAGTCATGCCACACGTGCCTCAAGCTGGCGTAGAGGATCAGCGACAGAACACTTGATCTCCCTACTCACCACAGCCCAGACCATTCAGAGGGTGATAGGAGGCCCTCCTCCCCCCACGCTTAAATGGGGGGGATGAGCCCCATCCCCTGCAGCACTTCCACCCAAAAGTGGCACAGGGCCAATGGAGGAGGAGGTCCCAGGCTGGGCACTGGACCTGCTGGTGCCAGGTGCCATCGCCAGCTGAGGTGGGACAGGTGGGTCCTCTGGGACCAGCCTTCCCATACGTTCTATGTTTAGGAGGATTTAATGAAAATATGGGTTAGTAACAGTCAACAGCATTCCCAATTAGTTGTAACAGCATGCAGAAGTATTCCTATTAACCCAACACACCAGAGTTCCAACAGTTGAACAGCAAGGATGACACATGCATATATGGAACATCAGTGGACATTACAACAGCATGCAGGTTTAATTGATGGCAACAGGCCACCAATATTGTGGTATTTGAACAGGACACATGCATCAAAATAAATGCAGATATTTACAAACCAATAGGACATATGTCCCAACAAATGTTTTGAGATTAGACATACCCATTGAGGTGTGGAATTGCATTTTTTATGCACATACAGTAGGGTGGAAAGTGATAGCTCCATTAACAACTCATATATCCTTCTAGTTTGCACTACATTCCTATTAACTGCAGTTATATGTCCCCTACATGTATTATTACACTAGCCAATTGTCCTTAAATCGTGAAATGGGTTTTGCTAGATTTTTATATACATGGGCTGTATCTGACATACAAACTATCCGGGATGTAGATGTTACTACTACATATTTTGTGAGTTGCTCAGACACACTACTGCTAAGATGGTACACTGACAACTCTACTTTCCTATACTTATCTATATATGTTTAGGTGGAATTATCAGTTATATGTTAACAGCTCCCTACATTTCTGGCAGCACAATGACATTTCTGGGGAACACAATACCAAGCTACTCATGTGCCAGATTAACCTGTACATGCTGAGCATGAACCAACAGTTGAGGACTGTGAATATGCTTAAAAGCTACTGGCACTCCCTTCAACCACTTTATATGGGCCTACCAAACTGTGTGTTAACAGCGCTTAATACAACAGTACTTTTTCTATAATGCAAAAGTACAACAACATATCAAAGAAAATGACACAGACACACTCCAGGAATTATACCTTTATTAAAGACTTAAAACACTTTTCTAGAGGCTCTCTCATTTATTTTATATAACAGTACATGCAGAATAATTATTAGAGAATTATTATACCTTTATTTATTGTGTTCAAACACTTTTTTCAGGCTCTCTCATTTATTTTACGTAACAGTACAAGCAGAATAATTACTAACCTGCCTGGTGGTGCAGCCTTTGCAGCCTATCTGCATAGGCTTGCTGATTCACAGCACGGACACCTGCAGCTGTGAAGTAAATGAAGTGATATTGAGACATACCTATCCATAGTATACACAAGAATAGCAATTCTTACATACTTAATTCCATGGCTACTTACTCAGTAGTGGGGCATTTGTCATCTCACGGGCCTCCTGGATCCACTGGTCCAGTTGATCCACCTTGCATCTCTTCAGGACTGCATGGTGGTGTCTGACCTGTTCACCAGTCTGAGGGACACCTGTGGCACTGGTGAGTTCATGTAGTAGACAGTCCCAGGCTTCCACTTTGTATTGGGTGCCCTGGTATTGGCCCCACAGGAGTCTATCCTCATGATTATGGACAAGGAGCCAAACCATTACTTTTAACTCCTCAATGCCCCAACATTGCACTCAAAAATGAGAGCCCTCTCCAACACTGGCCATTGCTGCCATCAGATGGGAGCTACAACCAGTTATGGCAAGTATTCCTGCCTATGGAGCTTAAATATGCATCATTTCCTGCACTTATTTGTGATTGGCCAGTTTTGAAAAAATGCAGCTGAGGGTACACTTGCTTAGCAATGGGTAAACTTCCATTGATATGTATGTGTGTGTTGAAAGTGCATCCTTATGAAAAGCTGTCATGGCTTAGTGGTTCAGTACTGTGATTATGGTGCACAGTATCCCGGGTTTGAGGCCTGTCATTGCTTTTTATTTCACTACTGGCCAGACTGGCAAGGAGGTGTGGCTATGTTTTACCAACTTTGCTCATCATTGCCCAACGTTGCTCTATGTTGCCCGATGTTGCTCTCCATTCATTGCCCGATGCTGCTCTCCGTTGCTCTACATTGCTCTACGTTGCACTGGTTAGCGCGGTGCACAGCTACGTACAAACATGTTCTGTTTGCGCTAGTTGGTGCGATGCACAGCCCCGTGCAAAGCTATTGTGCTAGTTAAAGCTGTGCTAAGCTATGAGCAATTATATAGAAATGTGCTTAATACTGGTAAACTTTGCTTAGCAGTGCTTCACATTGCTTAAGATACATTTCTTATGCATTCATCAGTATGCAGAACCATTTCACTTTCTTATATATATATATATATATATATATATATATATATATATATATATATATATAAAATTCGTTCACTACTACATAGGCCATTTCAATGCTTTTTACTATAATTTCAATGGTAAATCTCAGGAATTCTTTTCATATACAGATTTCCCAACAGAAAATAAAAAGGGGAGTGGTGGGACTCAAATCAGGAATGCCTCCTCTTTGTGCGAAGGTTCTACCACTACGCTATTCCTGTTTTGCTTAATTTGCATATAGGTTTCTTATTATTCTCTTCGATATCTTGACTGCTAACTGTAGCTAAGCAATGGACAAACCCACGCAAACACACGCAAATACGGGCAACTATATCGGGAATAATTAAAAAAAATTTAAAGTTTTACATTTCATAATTGTACTGGGGTTTAGAATGTGGGGGAGTGTAGTGTTGGGTATGTACACATTTGAGCAGACTTGCTCATGTTAGTTGACATTTCCCAATTGAGAGACTTGGAGGGGCATGGATTTTTGGACTGCTCGGCAGTCCGACACACCTCCTGCACTCATGCATGCTCCGTGTTAGCCTTTGAGTTGAGGCAGTGCATCCTCATTAATATGCATGTCGCGCTGCCATCTTACTCTTACACTAGCGTTTCCATGTAAGACTACTCTAGTCTTACACAGAGGATTTGTGAATCCTGGGGAATGTTTAGTTTGTCTGTTCATCTTCTTTATTTTAAGTTTTCAAAGTTGTAGTTTGACCTGTTTTCCATTTCTTATCATGTTTGTTTCTCACCTTAATCAAGTATCCTGTTCTTACGACAATATATCATCCCGATGTTGGGTGCCTAGATTCTGATGTTAAACTTTTTTTTATTGCATTCAAACAATTTTCCTTCAAAATTTTCTACAATCCTTCTCTAATTAATTTTACATAATGACATTTTTGCTTCCATATAATCTATAATTAATCTTCTGTGCATTTGGTTTATATTTCAGTTTGGCAGAATTATCTAACAACAGCTTAACTTTTCTAACCCCATGATCACTGCACATCAATGGTAAAAAACTTCACATGAAGTAACAGTAATTTCCTTATGAACACAAACAATGTATAGTATGTTTCATTCCCCGGTAGGCATTTTTTACAATCTGAAGCAACTGTTTCTGAGCATATGCTGTAAATAATTTCTTTACTAATGTTCTTGAATCAATATTATTCCAGCCACTATTATTCTTCTTTCCTGTGTTTTATACAAGAAATGTATGAATTCTTCCAGGTCATACACAGTCCAGCACTTGTTATATATTCTAGGATTGTCTTTACTGTCACAGTTACACAGTCTATAGTATTGGTGTTATCACTGAACATGAAATAATCCAATGTCTCCTAAATATCATTAATCCCTGTCATAACACCTCCACCTGATTTTTTGTTAACATGTCTGTTACAATAAAATACTTATACCCTGATGAAACTTGTTTCCATTCATTGTTCTTTAGCCATGTTTCACAAACAATAACAACATCAATGTTGTGGGAAAGTAACAAATTTTCCATTAAAAAAAATTGTTATTAATGCCCCTAGTATTAACAACCATCAGAGATGCATCAAATGTTGCTATTTGCGAACTGTTAAATTTTTGACCTGGCACAAATCATGCCTTGTATTTGTCAAATATTGCAAAATATCTGCTGCAAACATTCTCTTCCCCGATCTTAATAAGCGCAAACCATCCTGCCTGAACACATGGCCAAAATTAAGCTTGGATCATCCACCCGTTTCATTTTTTTTTTAATGAGCCATTTTTTCATGCAGGTATTTTCCAAAAAAATCTTTTCATTTACGGTGACCTGACTCTCCTTTCCAGATGTGATTTGTGAAAAATTAATCCATTCATCCTAACACCTGTACAGGCTATGCTATCTAAGAGGACTGGAAGTTCCCTACTTACAGATCAAAAAGTGCTTGTAGATGACATCATTTGTACCAAACATGAATAAGAACAGCTCTGTACTTCCTTACATTAAGGCATTCTAAGGCCTGCCTCATATCCTCTATTTTGCTCCTGGCAAGCATAACACTATTTGATGTTCATTATGTTCTCTGCAAATGTAAGTATCAGTTCCTCTAATAGTTGAATCTCCAATTACAGGAATATCTTTTTTGATCAGATCTGAACAATCTTCAACTTCTAATTCAATAATATATGCTCTATCAAATGTTACAAAGGAATGATCTTCATAGCCACTTCATCTTATTAATCTCTGTTATGTTTGTAGGCATACAGTTCTCATCCAGTTGACTTTGTACATCCACAGCTTGAGTCATGCTGTCATTGTCTGAATTTCACATCCTTTTTCTTATATTAATTCTCTTCAATCCTTTCACATTCCGTTTTGATTTATTCCTTTTCACCTGCCCCTTTCCTCCTTTTCTACCTTTGCTTTTCAGCAGACCAAAGGTTTTTTTGATAGAAAATGTTATTATTCCCTGTAATATGTGTGTTACACAACAAAGCAGTGTCATTTATAATATGCATTGTCTTTGTTTTACAGACATTTATGAGTTTATTTTTCTTCCTTATTTGTTGTGAACTTCATCCTTTGTTTCTTTTTTTTTTGTATGTTCTTCTCTAAACTCTGAAAGCTCAGATTGCTGAATACTTGTATCCTGAATTCCAAAGTTGTCAGTGGTGTTTCTTCTTCACTAGGGGTTTTGTGATCTTTACAGTCACTAGACACTTCCTTACTAAATGCATTCTCTTTGCCCTTTGCTTAACATTATTTATCTCATCAGTCTAGTCATTAATATATGTAACAGTTCTCCAAGCTGTGCCAATTGCAGAAGTGCAATCATCATCAGTAAGTCTAGATTTACTACTATTAATGGAAAGCCAGTCACCCACATTTTGACATGAGGAGCACAGATCACCAGTGTTATCAGGTGCTACCTTTAAATATACATATCATTTGGCATACTGCAAGATACTTATGCTTTAGTAAAATTATTAATGAAAACTGAAAAAACAAAATCAGAAACACACCATTACCATGTAAGAAGTTTAATAAAACAATACAAATATACAAAATGGAAAGCTTTCAAGACAGCTCTTTATCAGTGCTTTATTATTAATATCAGTGCACAACAAAGCAAAGTTCAGTACCTCTCCTTCGTATTAGTAGGATATTTATTATAGTTTAATTCCCTATAACAAAGAATCTGTTTCAGATTATTCTCTCTTTTATATGAAAATCTAGGAGCACCACCTAAAATGCCCTTAATATTACCATTCGACTGTAATATTAACCATTTTTTTTCTAATAATCTGTTGTACCATCTTAGTATGTCGATTATATTTTGAAATATATCTCAGCTGATTGGATTGCACATTGTTGCAAATTCTACTCTGTGCCTCTAATATCTCACGACACAAATAAGGTTTACCCAAGCCATCACACTCACTAATTACATCCACTTTCATTCTTTCTATCAATTCTTTGTCATATCCCCTCATTTTAAAGTCAATAGCCATACTATCCATTTGATGAATAAAGTCATCTTGCCTAGTGCTAAGTATACTAGCTCTTAGAAATTGGCTTTTAATCACATTCTTAAACATATGTGTGGGATGCATACTTCTAGAGTGAACATAACGTGTGGCTTGTACCTTTTTCTTGAAAATCTTAGTCGCAAATTCCATGTCTTTAAACATAATACATATATCTAAAACATTCTAATATTAGAGTAATGTACATCAAATATTAAAAAAAAATAATCTTGACATGTAAATGAGACACCAAGCTGTTAAAATCATAAACCGTACCTGCCCAAAGCAAAACTATATCATCAACAAATCTTTTAAAATATATTATTTATTTTGCTTTGAAATTATACATACCATCATTGTTAAAAATATGCTCTTCCTCCCATCTGTTTAATACCAAATTTGCATAGGTATTAGCAACAGGGGTGCCCATTGCTACACCCAATTGCTGATGGAATATTTCATTGTTAAACAAAAACACATTGTTCTGTATCACTACTTCTAACATCAAGCAAAGCATTTCAATCTTAGTAGCAGTAAACTCAGTATGAATGCATAAGTATTCCATTATACACTGTAAACAATAATCATTTGGGATTACAGTAAATAATGACTTAATATCCATAATCACCAATAAAAGTTCAGTATATTCATTATTCCTTGACCAGTTACTTAATCCTGTCAAGAAATCATTGGTATCTTTGATAAAGCTTCTACTGAACTTAAGTAAGGGACTTCATTCTTTTTCAAGATACTTTGATATAGATGTGGTAGCCCATTTACTACTAAAAACAATGGGCCTCACAGGTGGTCTTTCCATATCTTTATGTAGCTTAGGAAGTCCATATATAATAGATAATACTGGATCAGATGTATGCAACAAATTATATAACGTGGGTGTTATAGACCCTTCCATCCATAAATCATATAAATAACATTTTATCTAATAAATCGTATTCAGCTGCAGTGTTATTAACTTTTTTAAAAGTCATAGTGTCATTAAGTAATTCTTACATCAAATCATTATATAGCATGGTATCAATTACAACTTTCCCACCTTTGTCTGCCTGTTTAATTATTATATGTGAATTAGCAGACAGATTCATTAATGAGACCCTTTCATTCCAACATAAATTATAATACTTCATACATCTATTATCTTTAAAAAATGCATCATACATATCCAGTTCGAGCATCACAAGAAATGATATAACAGTTGGTGTGCACACCAGAACCAATGTAGCAGACCTTTTTAAATTTGTATTCAATGTATTAGTGTTGTTACCATATAAACGTTTAAGATCTATATTACATGCAAAAATTGCAATTCAGTCAATAATTCACTTATATTTCCTCTAATAGATGATTCATATGTCAATTCCTTACTTAAAACATACAACTCATCATTTGATAGAGCATATTTAGATAAATTAACAGTCTAAGAATATATTCTTCACCTGCTTGCTCCTCATTATCGGTCCTTGCCGATGTGGGGTGTATTCTTTCTAAACTGTTAGGAACTACCCATTCACTCCTTTGTTGACCTTCTGCATAGGAGTCCTTGTTCTGCTTCTCCATCTGAACTGAGTTATTACCTGAGTAGATAGCTGTAACTGAAGTTGACTTATTCCTAAAAAAATATTTTCTGGGAGTTTCTCTTTATCATTACTTAAACTAACTTCAATTACTTGTGAAACTGTATTAGAAATATTTTGTTGTTCTGAACTCACAGCTGCATTATCATCAGCAGAATAATTATCTAAGTCTGCTACTGCTTCACTACACTGAACCATTCTCATAGTGGTTGTCATGTTACTATAGGAAGAAGCTATTTCACTAAGCTCCACCCTTGTTGTTGAGTTCTGATTGGAGGATATTGAAAGGTCAGCATTAGTTCCTGGTTTTAATGTCATCTTCTTTATCTCTTTTGGCAATAAAAAACATGATTATGTTTAAAGTCATTAATATCTCTCAACATCTTATGTTTCTTAATAGCGATCAATTTATTTTCAAAGTTCTTAAGATATTCAAATGCTTCATCATAATCTTTAGATATTAATCTAAAGTCAGCTGAGTTAATTAAAGATTCTTCAAGCATTTCAATTTCAGCAGTAAGTTCTGTTTCTCTTGGAAGAAAAAAAAAATCATTCATTAAGCGCATATAGTCCGCACTTAGTTTGAGATTTAGTTGTTGCCATTTGCCTAAGAGGTCAGGATACTTATTACCATAAGTCACCATTTTCACAATTCTGAGACCTCTAAGCACTATTCCTAACTCTAAATAAGCACAGAAACTCATACATTGTCATTATAGTTTCTTATACATTTCAACTTTGAGAGTCAAATCACGTAACATAAGTGCAAGAACATAAGTGCAAGATTGTCCTTCACCTGTATAGTGGAATCATTGTGTGACTCTCCAGTTATCTCACTGCCGTTACTCAGCATAGACAATAAAGGATTATTATTGACCATCAAAAATGTGTGTAGCTTAGCAGACCTCTTATCAGAAGATTCTGAAGCAATCTCAACAGTCTCATTATTAGTATGAGGCATATAATCCTAAATAGATGATTCAGGCTGTAGACACAAAGGCTAGTGACAAAACATGGAATCATGCTTCTTAGCGGTAACCAAAGTGCAAAATACAAGCAAAAAACCTCTTCATAGCTGAAGTGTTCCAGGATAAATTATATAGCAAAACCAAAAAAACAAAATCAGAAACACACCGTTAGTATTGATAAAGAGCTTGTCTCGAAAGCTTTGCATTTTGTATATTTGTATTGTTTTATTAAACTTTTGGCATGGTAAGAGTGTGTTTCCGATTTTGTTTTTTTTTTTGGTTTTGCTATATAATTTATCTTGAAACACCTTGGCTACAAAGAGGCTTTTTGCTTGTATTTAGTAAAATCATTAATGACATGGGGAAATTTAATAACGCCTATACAGACTTATTTGTCATGTAGGCACAGTGGCACTGTGTTTACATGGAAGAAAGCAGATGTGTAATCCAGTAAACGGAACTGAGGGGCATGCACAAGTGTGCAAACATGGAAGTGTCTGTGGCATGCAAATCACCTCATAAGCAGGTGAATTGCATGCAAGTGAGGGTGGTAGAGTGATGTAGTAATCAAATAGGCAGTTGTGCAGACCCCGTGTTTGTGTCCATAATGTACATGGAAAAATTCCATGTACAGGATGCAAAAAGTGCACCTGGGCTGTAAAAGTGTACTCACAGTGGCATAAATAGCATAGGGGACACAGATATGTGCAAAACTAATCACCATGTTTCCAGAACTATGTGGAAAATAATGTAATTTTTTTTTAATTCCCTGAGTATGTTTGCATGGCATGCCACAGTGTGCAAGCATGTTGTTATGGGAAAAATATAAAACTATTGTAAAAAACAGAATATGTGAGCATGTAACAGTAATGCATTATAGGACTCTATGTGGAGTATGTGCAATGTGAGATTGCTGTGGTTGCTAATGAGGCAAGGCCTGACACTGTGTAGTTTCCAGGTACAGTGCACGGATCTGTATGCAAATGACTAGGGATTACTGAATAGCACAAATGGGTATCTGTGTCTGCAGATCCCGTCCGTGTAGGCACAAGACCATGTTGGTGTCCACAGAAGAGGTAGCTGACATCAAAATGGGATGTGTGCATAAACTTTTAGGCTCATTGGAGCTCAGTTGAGCAGAGGGGACATGCACACTGACTGCTAAACTGTGTTTACATGTGAGGTGTGTGTTTTATTATGTTTGCTCATGTTTGCACAGTGCACTGCCATGCTGAGCGTGACCTTCCATGGGGGTGTGTCTACTGACTGCTAAGCTTTTTTTTACCTTTGCGGCAGGGTTTGCGTGGTGCACCGCAGTGCTCAAAGTGGAAGGCTGTCACAAAGAAAAAAAAATTGGCTGAGAAAGCCAATGATAAATTAAATACTGATGAGCCCTATTTCACTTAAACTAGGCCCACTAAAACCCTTAATGATGTACTTGGTAGGTGGAATGCATCATAGGTAGCCAACCACACAGGCTACACCTACAGCAGAGCACTATAAAGGTTGCATACACCCTACAGTCTGATTTGTCCCCATACACAGCACCATTGGAGTACAGATTTGGGAATTTTAACTGAGAGAATGCTAGGGGCTGCTGCAGGTCTGCTACATATGTATGTGCTAGATGCTGAGGTCAGTCCAGCTGCTGCCAATGCTGACCATAGGCATAGACTGAGAAGGAGAAGAGTGTTCAGGACCAGAGTAACCTATCAGGACATACATGATCTGGGGATTGTAGAGCACTACAGGGTGGACAGGAACATACTAAAAGAACTCACTAAGCTCTGCCGACATCAATTCAGACCCAGAGCCAATAGAGGGGAACCCATCCCAATGGAAACAAAGGTATGTGTGGTCCTTAGGATACTAGTTACAAGTACTTTCCAAAGAGCAACTGGGGACATGATGGGGATCTCACAGGCATCTTCTTCCATGGTACTCCACCACTTCCTGGATGCCATGCTACCACATGCTAGTGAGCACATTTATTTTGCCCACACCCCTGAGGAGAGGGCCAGCAGTATGTGACTCTTATACTGTGTAACACACTACCCTGAAGTACTGGGTGCCATAGTTTACACTCATGTATACATCAAGAGACCACCTGGTGAAGAGGGTAGAATCTAAGTCAACCACAAGGGTACCACTCCATCAACTGCCAGATTTTGTGCAATGCCCAGGGCATTATTGTGAATGTGTGTGCTATCAGCTATGGCAGTTAACATGGCTTCTATATCTGGCACACATCACAGCTGTACCAGATGTTTGCTAGGGGGCACATCCCACATTGCCATTTACTTGGGGATGCTGGTACTCCCTGAAAACATGGATGATGACACCCATCAGAAATGCACATACACCCACTGAAGAATGCCATAATAAGGCACAAGCACAAACTAGGAACATCATAGAGTGTGTGTTTGGGCTGTTGAAGTCATGTTTCTGGTGCCTCAATATATCTGGTGGAGCCCTCCAGTACTCTCCAGCCACATGCTCACAGATGTTCACAGTATGTGCCATGCTACACAATATGATCCTGTGGAAACAGCTGCAGCAGGATCAGCAAAGGGAAGGGATACACTGCCCCACAACAGTGCGTAGGTCACCACAGGCACATCCAGAGGGGGACTGATAAACTGCCCCACAACAGTGCCTAGGTCACCACAGCCACATCCAGAGGAGGACTCGGAGGAGGAACTTCATGAGGCTGTCCCTGTAGGCAGATGTAGATGTGCCCAATATTCTCTGGCCTTGGCCAACAGAAAATGCATAGCACATGCACTGACAACCTAAGACCCTATGGACTGATACCTTACTGTGACTCACATACATATTAGTTAAAATGATGCCAGCCAGACCACACAACCTGAACCTCACCATGTATTGGCTGCAGACTGCATGCGTCAGACAGAGTTAGCCCCAAACTACAGGCCTGTCAACTGCTACATTCGCAAGGTAAGTCACTCCCCTCTACACTACTTGTAAGGGGTACTACAATATGGTAACGTATGTATGGACCTGCTGCATGTATGCAAGGGGACTATAGTAGGCTATATATAGTGTGCTACTGGGCTCCTTGCAGAGCTCTATAGTGGGCTACTGGACTACTTGTACAGATCTAACAGCCAATTGGGACAACAGGTACTCTGTTCACTAGTATGTTTCCCATAATATCCACTGACCACATGGCTGGAAACTCCACAACATTATTCCAGGAAGATGCCAAACAGTGGGGGCACAGGACAGTCACATGAGTGTCTATGCCAGAAGAGCATAGTCTGGTTTTCCCCCACCCTAAACACAGCAGTGTTCCAATACAACTGCTGTAAGAGTAAATCTGCATTGATATTCCAGCAGACTAGACAATTCCTGTATATTGTTGATAGTGTGAGGAATTAATCCTCTTTGTCTGGCAGCTGATATGGCTCACAGGGCAAGGGACAGTCACATGGAAGATGGTGCTGATGGTTAGAACCTGGCAGTATCCAACATCTTCTGCATGTCAGGTACTCATATGGTGGTATTCCCATAGACTGTCATAACCCATCAATCCGTTACTGCAAGAAAGCTGGACAAAGCCAGAGTTAATTGGGGCACAAAGGGTCATACCTACAGACAGATATTATATATGCTCTGAGCAACCTAGAAAGTGGTTAGTATAACAGCAGGCTGCAACAGGTCAGATTAGCTGCAGGATGTAAAGGCCACCAGTTAAACATGTCAGTAGTTACAACAAGTCAGTGACTGCTGTTGACAGTAAAGTACTGGAAAACCACAAATGTATGAGGAACACAGCAGACATGTGGGGTAAAATGCTGGACATTCTGCAAAAACATGTACTGGGAGAGGCATACAGACTGTCACCCTGTGTGTGGTGTTACATCATGTACCCCAATCACATCATAACTTTCAACCTCCTAGAGCAGGAAATCTGGCCAAAGCCATGAATAAAAGTTGGACTAAGGCCCACAAATAGGGACAGGTTTTAAATATTTGCTCTTAAAAATGCAGAATGTCAATAGAATAGCAGGTCTTGCATTAGCATGAATCTCCTGATGTGTATGGAGTGTGAAACTCAAATGTCTGTCATTATTTATTGACTGCAATCTTCATTGATTTGCCACTAATTTTGCCAGAAAACCACAATGTTATGTGAAACAGACCAAAAATATGAGGCAAACTTCTGGACAGTCTGTGAAGCTCTCTATAGTTGTGAGATATGAGTCACATATTAAGGTCAGCAAACATCCGGTGAATGCCTTGGAAAATATCAGGAAACTCCAGAACTGTGGTAACAGGTACAGCTGACAATGGCCTGAATCACACATAGTCCTAGACTGGAGTACAGGTAGCTCTGGCCTAGAGTCACCTTGCAAGTAATGACAATCAAACTGGACATGCTGATACACTTAGCTATGTTTAGCCCAAGGCTGTTGCCTTTACCACCCAAAGACCTGCTATGTGAAACAATGTCTGTACATACATACAGCTATGTATACATATCTGTCTCTCCTTATCCCCCTCATGCTTGATTAGTGTCTCTATCAGTATGTGGCACACATGTATATATAACAACAGGTATATATAGCTATATAAAGTACAATGATACATAGAATCCCCACATGTATCTACATAACACATGTACATAACGTACACACACAACATTTAAGGAGATATCCCTGTTATACACATTTATATAGATATGGGTGGGGATGTATGAATGTCTCCACATACCCCAAAATGCTGGGGTTATCTGGACTTACACATCACAACAGTTGTCCTATGGAACCAGACCAAGGCTGCAACAGCACATAATCCCCTCACCCACAGACCCCTGTGCCTATGGACTGTCACCCTGTAGACAGACACAGGTGCGCAGATGGTGTAATGTACAATGGGTGCAATGCATGCCTTGGACAGGTCATATTGTTCCTAGCCACATGGCTGCCTGCCAAAATGCAAACAGCCACATATAACCAGAGTGGTAAGTGTACACACATAGCAGGGATATTACCAGGTATCCCACCCCTAGTACACTAGATAGAATAACATTACCAAGCAGAACCACTCTGCAGGCCACCCATGCTGTCTAACACATGACAGCTTTGCATACTCCAAAAGTATTGTGCCTACATCAACATATACAGCAGACATAACCTGTGACACATTGCAATATGTACTGTGAGCTGTAGTGTATAATACTAGATAGGTAGGAGTTTTAATCTGACATCATCCAAGTGTGTGTGTGTGTGTGTGTGTGTGTGTGTGTGTGTGTGTGTGTGTGTGTGTGTGTGTGTGTGTGTGTGTGTGTGTGTATGTGTATCAATATATCCTCTCACAGCAGTATGGACATGCAATGGTGTATATTTTATGGCCTGGTGACTGGCTGCTGGCCTCTAATTTCCCACCTCTGCAAGGCCTGCTGACATCATCCACCTTAAGAACACTGGCTGACAATATCATAACAGATACATTCTGTGGCACATGCAATAAGTACTACAAGCTATAGTGTTTACTACTGGATAAATAGGGGTTCTAGTCTCATATCATCCAATATGTGTCTGTGTGTAAATATATCTCCATGCAGCACTTCAGACAAGCCTGTATGGGCTACCTCTGTGCAATGGTTATGCATTTTATGCCCAGTGACTAGCTTCTGGTCTCAACAATGGCCTCCTTTACAAGGCCTGCTGATGTCAACCACTGTAAGAGTGCTGACTGACAATGTGATGTCAGATAAACAGCTTTGTGCATAAGATATATACAGCAAGCTACAATGTATAACAGTAGATAGGTAGGGGTTCTAATCTCACACCATCTATCGTTCTGTATGTGTACATATATCCCCATACAACACTTCAGACAAGCCTGTATGGGTTATCTCTGTGCACTGGTTATGCATTGTATGTCCGGTGACTAGCTGCTGGCCACAACATTGGCTTCCTTTACAAGGCCTCTTAATGTCATTTTCCTTAAGATTGCTGGCTGACAATCTAACATGAGATAAACAGTGTGGTGCATGCTATAAGTACTGTAAGCTGCAGTGGGTAATAATAAATAAGTAGGGGTTCTATTCTCACATCATCCAACTTGTGTGCCTTTATGTATGCACATATATCCTTTTGCGGTGCAACAGACATGTTCATCCAGGTTATCTCTGTGCAATGGTTATGTATTTTAAGGCCCTGTGACTAGCTGCTGGCCCCAAAATTGGCCTCCTTTGAAGGCCTACTGATGTCATCCATCTTAAGAGTGTTGGCTGATACTCTGATATCAGATAAACTCAGTGGCACATTCAAGAAGTATTGCAAGCTATAGTGTATATTGCCAGATAGGTAAGTATTCTAATCTCACAGCATCCACCTTGTGTGTGTAAATATATCCCCTTGCAGCACTAGAGACATAGCCATATGGACTATCTCTACACATTGGTTATGCATTTTGTGGATCTGTGGCTAGCTACTGGCCCTAAATTGCCCTCATCTACATAAACATAATTGATGTCTACTACCATCTAGCTTTACATGTGCAGAATACCCAGGTAACACATATCAAGGGTAGCAGATGTTGTCACAGGGTATAAAATCATGATGATGCTGACTGTCCCCATTGTTCCTGACACACTTTTCTACACATGTGCACCTAGGGAGCCATGCACATATACTGGCCCTAAATTGCCCTCATCTACATAAGGACAACTGATGTCTGCCAACATCTAGATTTGTACATACAGAATACCCAGGTGACATATATCAAGAGTAGGAGACGTTGTCACAGAGTATGAAAGCATGAGGATGCTAACTGTCCCAATTGCCCTGACACACTGTTTTACACATATGTACCTAGAGAGCCATGCAAGTATACTGGCATACCTTGCTGACGTCAGATTTCTTCTGTGCAGGCTTGCCATCCTGTGCTGCTGTATTGCCGCCATGTGTCCATAGTTCAACCACTGAAACTCCAAAGCTAGTTATGAAAAAAAAATTGCCACTGAATCTAAAGACAACCACAAAGCATTCTATAGCTATGTTAAGAATCTCAATGGCAACACTCAGATCTCCTCCGAGTTACAGCACAATGGCACTAAATATACAGAACCAACTGATATTGCCAACATCTTGGCAGATAGGTTCAGTGCTAACTTTACCCCACTCTCACCCACTAGAGGGCCCATCTCTATACTGGAAGAATGCAAAGTTCCTGTAATCATGGCTGCACAGGTAAAAAACACACTATACAAAGCCAAGAACACAGCATCCATGGGACCTGACAATATCCCAGGCTGCATTCTACATGAACTACAGAATGAACTGGCACCCTACCTAAGTACCACGTTCAGTCATAGCCTCACCTCAGGCTTTGTGCCCACTGAATGGCACACCATGATGGTTATCCCACTCTAAAGGGGGAGCCAAGATGGACCCTGGGAACTACCACCCCATTAGCCTGACAAGCCTGGTCTGCAAGGCCATAGAATGTATCATCATGGAACTCATAAACAAAGACATTGGTAATCTCCAAACTCTGGACCCTACCCAGTTCTGATTTGTAAAAGGCAGATCATTTCTCCTAAACCTGATTGACTTCTTTGAAGCAGTCACCAAAGACATAAATGAGGGTAAGGTGGTTCACACAGCTTATCTAGATCTCACCAAGGCTTTCGACACCAACCCCCACTCTGGAATTATAGATAAGCTCACTAAACTATGTATAAATACCTATGTCACAAGATGGGTTGCCAACTGGCTCATGGACAGAACCCACACTGTAAAACTAGCAGACTCCAAATCCAACTTCAGACCAATGACAAGTGGAGTACCACAGGGTTCAGTCTTGGGTCCTCTCCTGCTTTGTATCTACTTCTCTGAAGTACAGGCTAACACAGAAGGTCTTTGGCTAACAAAGATTGCAGATGACTGCAAACTGGGAGCCATAATCGAAACTCCTAATGATGTGGACATACTACAAAAGGGCCTCACTGAGACAGATGCCTGATGTAAAAGACATGGCCTGAAGCTCAATGCCAAAAAGTGTATTGTCATCCCCTTTGATAAAAACACTGTAACCATGAACTACCACACAGCTGGTAGTCTACTTAATGCTGAAAATGTGATAAGAGACCTTGGGACACAGGTGGACAGTAGTTTCTCCTTTGATAATCACATTGCCATAGTGGTCAGGAAATCCTTCTACGTGGCTCACCTCATCACAAAAGGTTTCTCATCCAGAAAAAAAAGAGGTCATTGTTCCCTTCTACTCATCACTCTTTAGACCCATTATAGAGTACAACACCCCTTTTGGTATGTACCTCACAAGACATCTACAACAACTGGAAAGGCCACAAAAATACCTCACAAAGAGGATTACTGGCCTCAAACAGATGCCCTACGCAGACCATCTCAAAAAACTCCAGCTTTACTCCATTGCATATCACCTACTCAGAGTGGATCTCTGCCTAACATACAAAGCTATATCAAACCCAGAGCTGTTGGACATGCTCCACTTAAAGAATTCCTCCAAGCTACACACTCTAGGGACCTAAACCTTGTCACCACAATAAACAGAACATGCTGGAGGGATAGATTCCTGTCCCAGAGACTTCCCATACTCTGGAACAGACTACCTATCTATAAACACCAAAGTTCCGTGTAAACAGACAAAAAAACTTCTTTAATCACAAAAGTAATAACAATTCCCACTGCATGAGCGCTTTTGTCTGCCCAAAGCAGACTTCATCAGAATACTGAATCAATGGTGCCTCTAGTTTTTATACAATTTTTTGAAAAACTGATTATTCAATAATTAACTAATTAAACCAATAATTTGACAACAATTAAAAACTAGGTAATTTTAAGAAAAAAAAGGGTTAGATCCCATGTTTACTGTTTACATTCTATCACACATGGTCAGGAGTTGTGATTACTTTAGTTGTTTTATTACTTATTTATTAAATATCAACATTTTACCATTTTTTATCATACACATGTTTCATTTTAATATTTCAGACATACAATATAACATATTTTTTAATTCAAAAACAAAAAAATTTTTAACTCAATAATAGACTTATTTATTTTTATTGTATACTCTCCAACAGGTTACATTCACTTCTGTTTAATTTTAATTATTGTAATTTTGCAAATTTTGTAATATTTTTGATAAAAAACAAATTATTGATTTCTGGATGTTTGCACATTACCTTAAGGCACAGGTGCACTTTAAAATGTTAGTTTCAAATTCAAACCACATGGTAACAAAGGGTTAACTTATTCACTAAAAGTGTTTTACACGGAACTTTGGTGTTTGTTTCCAGTTGAGTACTACATTTTTGTGATTTGGTAGACTACCTACCTATGTCAAACAGAGCTCCTCATTAGCACTCTTCAAGAAAAATCTTGATGATTGGATGGGAGATAGGAAATTCACCCCGGCGATCACTTCTGTGGCTCTGCTCGACAGGGGCACAGGAAAATAATTTTCTTGGGTGGCGAAAGCCAGGGTACATTTTTGACTAGTCTTATATAGGCCCTAGGTCCAATAGCCTAGTACCTACCTATGAACCTATCTATGAACCTATGAACCTAAGCATCCATCTGGTGTTGCATTCCAAATGTGCCTGTGCCTCCATGACAGCCCAAAACATGCAGTAAGTGACCTGTGATGTGATGCCTGCAACAGGAGGTGGATGGGCAGCAGTCTTCCTTCGAGCACCCCTGTCAATATGCCTGTGTAGGACCTCACCAGCTGTCTGGCTATGGCCAGTATCTACACTCACTGATGCCATAGTTCTCACACTGTCCTGTATTATGTTGCCACCCTCTGACTGTCCAATATCTGTGGCCTCTGGTGAGTGGGTATGTATGAGCATACTGACTGTGTGCGGGAACTGTGGAGGCAGAAGGGGGATGTCAGCCTCTGGGACAGATTCAGTCCCTGACAACCCCACCTGTGCCTCAGTATAGCCACCATCATCATCAGAATCCATTGAGATACTGACATCAGGTTGTGAGGAGACAGATGCCAACCCCCCTGTTCACCTGTGAAAAGCAAGAGAAAAGCAGTACATTACCACCTGCACTATTATGTATGGTAATCCACAAAGACTTATATAGATGAGGCTCCACAACTGTATTACATGTTCCACATCTTCTCATCTCTGATCCAATGCACAACACACAAACTCACAACAACACACAGACATCTCAGGCCCTGTATAACACACACATCACCTACATCTGGTTAACATTGCCCGTGCAATACACCTGTGATAGAGTGAAGAGTGATAGAACTACACATAAAACCCAGTACACCTATCTTGAGAATGATATGCCAGTTGTATTATCACTGCCTCAGGTATATATCATATCCCTATTGTGTTTGAATGAGCATCTTGGAGTAAACTGCCTCATTTATAGCAGGCTGTGTAGTTGCTCATAACTATAACTGCAAACATGTTGATGTTTGTACAAATAAGCATCTGTCATTTCCTAGGCTATGCACTGTAGTTAACTGCTCCAAAATGGAACATACAACTATTCTACTCTGGCTAAGCACAACAGTTGTGCATAAGATGAAATGACAGCCTTTAACTTTCATAGGGTATATATAATCTGTAAAACAACAGTATCACACTTACCAGGTACAGGACCATGGATTCCGGCCACACCTGAAGGACCTATGAAAAGGTGAGAGAGAGATATTGTCAGCAACACCAAATGTTGCAGTGTTACAAGGTAATATGTGTGTATATTCACATGTACAGTAGCTAATGTGACATTGGGTATATTGCTGACATTCTGAGTATGTGTGCACAACTGTGCATACAAGCCAAACCCCCCCTTCCAATGCAGATAGACCTGACACACATGTAATGGTCTGTAGAGCCTGCCAGAATGACTGATACAGTATTATATTGATGAACACAGTAAGCTTACCTGGACACTCCTCTGATGTGGATACTGTGACACACACCTCCGGGATGTATGGCGTGATATATGTCTGGGAGCTACTGGTTGATCCTAGGTTCACTTGGAATTCCTCTGGCTGAGAGTGGTAGTTGTGTTGCAGGCCATCCACTGATAGCAGCATGATCCCTGGCAACAGCAGCTACCCTTTGATGTGCAGCATTGACCATATCCGTGGCCCAGTGTTGTACCTGCTCGTAGGTCCTGTCCTGTCCTGTTGGCCAATCTGATTAACAGCCCTCACAAGGTCACCCCACAATGCTGCCTGCTGTTCATGATTGTGGTGACCCCTGGAATGTAGGGTGTTAAGGTGGAGTCTGAGGGCATCCAGTATAGCATCATTCTCTGTAGATGAAATGATGGATGTCTCTCTTGGTACATCATTCCTGCACGACAACAAGAGGGGAACACATTACAGGTCCATATACATGGTTGTCCACTATGTACAGACCCTATACACCCATAATAGCCTGCACTATCCACTGGTCCCTCACATGTCATGCCCCACAGTCTGACAACACACTACATGTGTGGCTGTCACCAAGATAGTAGCAATACTGGGTACTGTCCCTATGTGCCATGACAGGTTTGCTGTATGTCTCTACATCAATCACTGCAGTTTACTGTGGTGTGTCCCCTATAGGCAAATCCTTACTAATATGTTATCTGGCTACTATCAGACAAAGAGCAATGTGCTATTACAACAACTGTATGGGGACAGTCCAGCAACACCAATCTGCCATAATGGCAAAGGACAATGCAAACCTGCTGTAGTATATGTTCCCTGTAGGCATCATAACTCTCAACTATAGAGATGTTTGCAGAATGTCAACGTTTGCCTCATAGATGTGGTCTTTTTTGTACAAACTTGTGGATGTTTGACAAATGGTTGTCCAATCATTGATGGTTGCTGTCAGAAAATTAAAACAGAATCTAACTGTCACAAGTCAGACCCTTCAGAAAACACTTATGCCACATTAATATCTGTTAGTCTATTCACATTCATATGGTCAATATGTATACTCTGTCACTGAGGTTGGGCCTTTTTCCTACCATTAATTATGGCTTTGTCCTGATTTCTTACTGTAGGAGGTTGAGAGGTATGTTAGGCATAGCTCTCAACCAGACAGGGATGAATGTCTTAGCCAGAGTACATCTGGGACATTCAGTGACACTTTTACAATGTTAGTACTATTTATGTGTGACATTGACAGAGTGAGAGGAGTTAAATTACAGTACATCATTTGATGTTACAGGAGTGTACACCCTTACTCAGTGTCAATGTGTCTTACCTGTAATCCACTATCTTTACTACAACAGCTGACCGTTGTAGCAGGGATTGACAGGGACAGAGCAGAGATGTGATTCAAAGCAGGGACAGTTGAGAGGTATACCTGTATGTGTTAAACAGCAGAGTATCACTGACATGTCAGTATTATAGATCTAATATAAGCCTACTGTTTTAATCCCTATTCTCCATACCTCCATCCTCCAATCTGCATCCTGTTTTATGGGGAAATCTAGTACATACCTAGCAGAGTGATGTATTCATTTTCTTGAAGCATTCCTCTGCAAATGCTCTGCGCATACACTGTCTTTGTGAGTAAAACCACATACAGACCTGTTCTCCATAAGCAGTTGCTTGCCTTTTCTAGGTAATGCTCATTAACAGGTAATTGGCTCTGCACCAGACTGTGGCTCAGGTTTGCTAATTGCATCCCAAACAGCTGAATTGCACTATCATTAGCCAATAACATGGCAACACAGTGCAATATGTAAGGCCTTCATGTAGGCCTTGGTCCCTTTCTTAGTTTTAGAGATGAACATTGCTGAGGTGTGGAGACTACAGCATCACAGAGGGTAAGTACAAATACTGCCCATTGTAGAGATGTTTGAAATATGTCCACAGTTGTGCCTCATATGTTTGGTCAGTGTCTCATGACAGTGTGGTCATCTGACAATTCACTTGCAAACATTGTGAGTTGAGGTCAGTAAGGGGAGAGAGACATGTGAGTGTCACACTGCATAACCAACAGAATATGCATGCTAATGCAGTAGCTGCTATTCTATCAACTTGCTACCTTTGTCGGAGCAAACTGTGAAACATATACCTATCTCTGGGGCTTTGACCCCCCCCCTTATGTATGTTTGTGTCTGTATCCCATGTTAGAAGGGATTAAGTAAAAACAAAATGAAAACTCCAGCAAAGCTGGAACTTCTACTGAATGACCGCCCAAACCTTTCGTATCAGAGGCACATGGGATATATGTAAATGATCCTTATGAACATCAGGTGTTTCAAGCTAACTGGCATGGGCTGAAACACCTGATGTTCATAAGGATCATTTGCATATATCCCATGTGCCTCTGATACAAGAGATTTGGGAGGTCACTCAGTGGAAATTCTAGCTTTGCTGGAGTTTTCATTTTGTTTTTACTTATTGTTTTTTTTAGTGACCTTCTCACTCATTGTTTTAGTATGTTATAGGGGGTTGGGAGGTATGGTCAGTCTGCTGCAGTTACCTTAACATACAGCTGTGTATGCTCCAGGCTGCAGCTGCTGCTGCAGCCTAGAACACATGGGGTGAGTGTAAACACTTTGGAGGCCAGCAAGCTGTCCATGTGACTGTGGCAGCAGTGTCAGCTCTGTTGTTACAGAAGAGCCAGGGTAAGGGTATCCTTTACAGTCCAGTCGAGGCATGTGCTTAAGGTACATCTGTTATGCAACAGTACCAATAGCAAAGTAGTAGGTAACATATAGTTAGGAGATACAAATATGTGTAGTGTGACTCTACCTGTAGGCCTTGGACTTGCAAAACCGGGTAGCAGATAATTGAGTAGCAGCAACCTATGGAGCTTAAAATTGCATGACTCAGTCGCAACAATGTAATTGAAGTGCAATACACTGGACTGTGTGTGGCAGAATGTACTGTATGCAAGTCATTTACCAGACTGAGCTACTGAGCCAGTGCTGGAGCAGCTGTATTTGCCAGATATATGTGCAGACATACAGGTTGTGACACGTTGACTGAATTCATCAGTATGCGCATGGCTTTCAAAGGCAGTTGATCTGCAGCAGGGTCCCAATTGAACATATGCACTGTGCCACTGATGCCTTAGCAGATGTGTTTACAGTTGTTGTAGATAAAAGGGAACATTTACCTGCTATCCCAGGCCTCACGTTCTGCCATTATCATTCATTTGGCTGTCTACTGGTGTATTTTTGCATCAGAGTCCCAGGTACACTCCATTTTTCCCATTACGTTTAATTTCAGTCAATCAGTGGCAATCTGTATGTTTTGCAGTAAACCGCTGCTTTAAGATAAGTGTGGCCTAGTGGGTTAGTGCAATAGGCTGTAGTTGATAGTAGCCCAGGTTTAAAAATGTGGTAGGGGTGATTATTTTGTACATGTGCCCAACACTATGAGAAACACATAAGATCATTAAGGCACATTAAAGCTCATTTAAGCAGATTTGCTTGGTGTGGTGCGACATGCCACATCCCGGCGCTTCACTTAGTTCCAAGCAAACCTGTGCTAAAAAATTAAAAAGAAAAGAAAAAGGGGTGATAGGACAGTGGTGAAATGGGGGCAAGCAGGGGGGAAATAGTGAAAGGCAGGTAGGGATGTGCAGGACAGGTGTAGGAAAGATCCATAGCTTTCTATTTCTTTTACAGCACAGCGGTGCCTTTTGACAGATTTTGTGGATGAATTTGGACTCTCAAACCCCAGACTGAGGGCTGAGGACAACATAAATGTGTTGTCAAGCCAATTGGACCAAATTAGTTGTGTCCAGTTGACATGAGTGCGAACTAGGGAGCTATTTTTTGTTGGACAGGTGCCCATTTTTTTTTTTATAAGGAGAGAATGGAATGCTGGGGAAGGCATATAAGTACATGTGGGGAGGTAAGTTGGGTAGGAGAGGATGCAATTGCAGACAGACAAGACAGACAAGACAGCAGACATGGGTGATGTGTGACATGTGAGGGGATAAACACCTTGGATGGGGAGGGTGTTGGGGAATCCGAGATGCATGTGCCTCCAGATTGCAGCAGCATGATGGAGGTCCCCTCCCATGGACAGTTGACAATGGTCCTTTACTGCCCCAAAGGTGGGTGTGCTGGAGGCTGGGCACCAGGGCCAGTCTGTCTCACCAGGTTGTCCAGTCTGCCCTCAATCTGATGCAAGCAACATTTATAGCACTATCACTCCCTGCCACCACTCCCAGGGGGGGTGGGACCTGTTCCCTGTGAGAAGTTCCACCCAAAGATGGTGCAGGGCCAGTGGAGGGGGCACCACCGACCTGGGTCCCAGATGTGCTAAGACCTGGTGTCATAGACAGTTGAGGTAGGGTAGGTGGATCACCAAGAACCAGCCTACCCTGACATGCTGTGTTAATGGAGGTATAGCAATAAGTATAGGTTAGTTATGAACAAAACCATTGTTAGTAATAAAAGCAGGCCAGAACATTGGAAATAACCCCATTATATTTCAATGCATATTATGTGAAAAACAACAATAAATAACAGAACAGTCAGTGTATTAACAGCATGCCAATAACAGTTACAGCATAAGGCCAACAGAATAGGTAATTCAACAAGATATGTTAATATGCAACAATTTTAATACATACAATAATAAAACACGTGCCCCAAAATACAGTTTAATTTAACAAAATATGTTAATAGTAAACCATAACCAATAGTATGGACCATGCAGTAACAACTGCAGGTGCACAACCACCCAGAACACTTGCACATCAGGTGGACCTATTTAACTACCATGGTGTACTGTGGACTGATGTAGTGATTCTTTGCTATTTATGTATTCATGTCGATAATAAATTTGTGACAGAGGGATTATACACTAGTAATCACATTACGTAACAGAGTGATACTTGAGAGACATGTATGTGTACAGTACAGAGAGTAAACAACTATCATGCCTTGCTTGGGAGGCATGGGGATAGAACCCAATAGCAGTGACTGCAGAGGACATCTGCATTGACTGTATTAATTGACTGCAGCAACCTTTAACAGACACTCCAGGCATACAGCCATATCAAAGATTACACATTTTATTTCATTTATGTTATTTTATTATTATTATACTAATTTTCTTTATTTTATGCTGTATTTTCACATTCCTGGCAATGATTATAACAGTCTGTGACATCTAAACACACAATTATTTATTCATAATATGAGGTACCTCACCCATTTACTTGCATTTCCTGTGGAGAGAGTATCTCTTAACTTTACATGACTGATACTGTAATATTTAGTGCTATATAACACTGGATTCGAACTCTGGTCTGTATATGGCAAAATGTACTCCATGCACAGCATTTAGCAAACTGAGCCACTGAGTGTCACTACTGATTACTGTCTGACTGATATTTGCCTAGAGCTCACCTGGCACCAGAATATGACCTTGTAATAGTAGTACAGTTTTCTACTGGACTGCTGTGATAGTTGAACACACATGCATGAAATTCAAGCATGACAGATATAGTAGGCAACCTATACATTACTACATTGAATGCTTGTGTACACAATATATTGCTAGTGTGTTTAAATATCTGTGAAGTCAACAAACAATATCTGATTATGGGATATTATTTGCAGTCTACAACTATTACACTGTTATACCTGACTGCAGCACTGTACCTCACAACATGAATACATATAGCTGACCTGCAATGGTGAAAACTAGACAGTCCTGATGTACACCATTCACCTTGGTATTATTGCTCTCGGTTCATGTGTTGTTGCAGAAAAGTTGTCAAAACAGCTCTGATACTTACTCTCTATACTTACTGCACGACAGACTTTATTAGAGATACCTTCATGCAGTTACTGGTATAGTTTTGAGCATTTCTATTGCACAACAGTTGTCATTATGCAGGTGTTGCAATACAGCTGCAAGTCCACAGTTATTGCACTACAAACTTTATTGCATATATTTAATTATGGTTAATGCTTTACTCTTCCCTGCTTATGGCACTACAGTTGGTAGTATGCACTTATTGCAGTAAAGTTGTAAGTCCACATTCATTGCAATACACTCTTTATTGTATATTCCTAATCACAGTTAGTGCCTTACTTTTTCATGCTTATTTGACTATAGATAGCAGACTACATCTGTACTCACCATACTCACGGCACAACCTGACCAAGCCCCTGGCATGCAGCTCAGTGTTGCGAGCCCTCTCCTCTGCAGCAGTTGGGAAAGAAGAACACCATTATGTGTACCAATTTAGCAGACGTTCAGATTAGATATTAGTGGTACAGAGGTAAAAGTACTTACATACATGTGGGACATCCCCTGCCCAAAATTCTTGGACCCAAGTATCCAATAGCCCTTATGTCTCTTCAGGTCATTGTAGTGGTGATGACACTGCTCACCTGTGTGGGGGATACCATTGGTGAGATCCCTTGCCAGCCAGTTCCAGGCCTCCATCTTGAACTCTGACCCCTCGTAACCACCCTGCAGATGCCGGCCTTCATGTTTTTTAATTAGGAGTCCAATCATGACCATGGACTCCAGGATGCCCGAGTGAGGCACCTGAAAGCTTGAACCCTCACCAAAACCTGCCATAGAGTCCTTCATAGAAATAACTCTAATGGGTTATGCTGTATTCCCACATGTTGGGCTTATTATATCCTGTTTTTCCAACCTTACACACCATTGGGCAATATTTAAAAATGTGGCATGTCACATAGCAGTGCACAAACCAGTGCACCTAAGCTGAGCATTGAAAAAACCCGAAGACCTGTATGCTTAGCAGTGCTTAGTAGTGCACAAACCAGCCAAGAAGTGCATAAACATTTTCAGCTGTTATTGTGTTTATGGAGTGCTTAGCACACCTTAGCAGGTCTTAGCAGAGCTTAGCTGAGTGCAGCAGGCCAGAATTTAAAAATAATTTGCATTTCAATAAAAAATGTGTATTTGTCCTTCCATGTATTCAAACCCTGCACCTATTGCACATGAGGCCATAACTCTACCCATTTAGCTACATGGATACCTGGAATTTTCTATACCTTTGCATATACATCTGAGCTAACTTTAAGCAGTGATGAGCAACAGGCCTAGATGCACAAACTCGCTCAGCTACACTTAAACATGACCTTTAAATAACTAATTAAATGCATCCTTTTTTTATTTTTAGATATCTGGCAGGTGCATTGGCACTGCTTTGCACTGCTGAATTCAGTGCTGCACCATGCAAACATTCTTTTTAAAGAAATAAAAAAAACACATTATATTTATGCAATACAATTGGACAGTGCAGGGAGTGTGTTACTCATCTGCAGACATAGTTAGCACCAGAGTCCCTACACTGATTCAATAACCATGTTCCATGGCTCCCCCTTGGCAAAGCACCATGATTAATATGCAAAGCACACTGCCAAGGGGGAACCATGTATACAGACATGGCAACATTCTATGTAGGCTCTACACTATGCCTACATGGATTTTATTAAACCTAGGGGATACTCATTTAAGGAATCCATATCCAGCTGCAATTGAATAAAGAATTCTAAATGAAAAAAATGATTCAAATCAGCTATCATAGAATTCAAAGAGAATTTAAATCAACCTCTATGAGAAAAATCACACAAACAATATACAACTAAATATTAAATTAAGTACAGTAAAGTTGTTGCTCTGACTGTACAAGTTGTGAAAGTCACACAAAAACTAGAATTCCTTTACTCAGTGTCATTCATAGTTGCACATTTTTTAGCAGTAAAGAAGAGTAAATCAAAAACCAAGACAGGGTTGTTTGGGTAAGCAATGGATTGTCCTCTCTGCAATCTGTGTAAATTTAAAGCTGACTAGCCCTCTTGAAATAACTAGAGTTTGCCTGTTTAAAACATATCCCTTTCTAACAACAAACAGTGAAAATTAAAGGTAAAACTACAAAATATAAATCAAATTAAATCTTGTCTACAAGCTATCCCATCCTTCCTACAAACAGTGGTAAAAAGAAAATATAAATTCAAATAAAAACTTCAATTACCAGGCTACTGCACACAAAACAAAAGAGGATTGTTTAGACAATCTCTGGATGTAATTTATAGCAACCATGGTATAGGATATACATTTCTATCATCTGTTTTGCAATTCTTGCATGTTAAGTTGTGATTTACTAGGACCCTACAAGGAATCAGATGTGAAACATTAGTCGAAACACCACATTATGAAGCACATAACTCTAACAAGATTTAGCATTTACTTGTATCAACACAGTACATCGTGACGCATTTAAAAGAGCACTGCTGAACTTGGTAAAATATAGAAATAGCCTCATGATCTAATTACTTGCTTAAAAATAGGTAGTCCTCACCTCTATAATTGATCCTTAGTCACTTCCCTATTTGAACACCTCTGTAGAGGCAGGAAAATAGACATCATGTAACACCTGATTTTTTTTAATAGGTTCATGGGTAAGTACAAGGCTAGCTTCCCTCAAGACCATTTTAAGCCTAGCCAATTTTATTTCAATGGTGATAATCAAGCCCTGTACCTGGTGCTTGGCAGGTAAGCATTTTAACCATTATGCCAGTCCCCCATGCTATTGTGTAACTTGAAGAAGGTGTAACTGCCCAAGCCCAGGGACAGTGTGTGAAATGGTGCCATGAATATCATTCCACATTCGTGTATGAGACCATTCTGCATCTCTTCTGTCCCACTCATCTGCTAACATGTAGCAGCACATACAGTGGAATCTACCTCACACACCTTGCTCCACCAGAAGGTACACCAGCTTTGACATTATCTTGCCCAAAATAAGAGAGGTAATATTGTCCACTGAACCCCTGCTAAGGCTAACTCCTCCAGTGAATGGGTCTGTCACTTGAACCTGGATCTCAGTCTCATTCATAGTCAATATTGTATTCCCCTGTACCAGAGTTTTAGCAACAGTTTATTTTAGCTGCTAACATGTAGACTTGAGTTGTCTGTCCCTCAAGATATACCTGAAACTGGCCCAACTCCAGCTATCACACAAGATTGAGTCCTAACAGTGCTATCAAAAACTAAAGATACTGCATCGATGGGTTATGACAACATCATTTGATGCATCTTAAATAGCATGAAGCATGATTTAGCCACACCCCTAATAACACTTCAGTCTCAGCATCCATAAAGGTTTGTACCAAGTGAATGGAGAACAGATACAGTCATTTGTCTGCATAAACGAGGACCTTCCACAGACCCAGGCAATTACAAATCTATAAGTCCTACCAGCTTCATATGCAAAGCCATGGAAAGACTTATCATGGAATTAATCAAGCGGGTTATAAGAAACCTCAAACACTGGACCTGTTTCAGTATGGATTTATCAAGGGTAGGTCATGCTTATTCAACCTGATGGATTTTTGTGAAAAGGACACCAAAGCAATGGATGAAGGCAAAATGGGACATACCGCATACCTCAACCTGGCTAAAGCTTTTGACACACTTCCCCACTAAGACATGGTAGAAAAGCTAAATAAATGTAGAATAAACACCATACATCAACAGATGGATCGCTAAGTGGCTCACAGATAGTGCACAGATAATCGAAGCAGTGGAAGTTACCTCCACAAAGAGACTAGTCACCAGAGGAGTCTCCCAGGGTTCTGTACTGAGACCTCTCTTGTTTAGCATCTAGTTTTCCAAAGTAAAAGACAATATCAAAGGGTTCTGGCTAAATAACTTTGCAGAAGACTGCAAGCTAGGAGCAGTCATTGACTCCCCAAATGCCTTAGACATCCTGCAGGAAGGTTTGTCTCAAGTAAATAACTGGTGTCAAAATTATCATCTGAAGCAAAATGTCAAAAAATGCATTATTGTATCCTTTGTGAAGTCATCTACTTTAGGGAGCTATCACATTGACAGTACACCCTAAGAGTTGACCAAGTTGTTCGGGATTTTGGAAGTTATGTGGACAGTGACCTAACATTTGACTAACAAGTGTCTATTGTTGTAAGAATGTCCTTCTATATTGCACAGATTCTAAACAAAGGAATTTCCTTTACTCAGTCCTCATAAGGCCAATCATTGAATATAATCCCCCTTTGGCATGTAGTTGTCCAGACACATGCAACAGCTGGAATCCTCACAGAGATACTTTACTAAAAATATAAAAGGCTTAAACAACATACCCTGCATAGACTGACTCAAAGCCTTGTCACTATGCTTGGTATCCTACGGACTGCTAAGATGTGACTTGTGTCTAGCATACAAGGCATCCTGAGGCCCATTACTGATGAATTTACTGCACATCAGCAAGTCAAATGGCATCCAAAATACTCATTCTAGGGATCTAAACCTCTTCTGCAACATTAGCAGAATGGTTTAGAGGAACAGGCATATTTTGTAAACTCCCCATCCACATAAAACAAAGGTCATCCCTGTCCATTTTCAAACACAACTTAGAACCAGGAAAATGAAGTCAGGGAAAGCAGCAAGCTCAGATGAGGTCATAGCAGACATGATAAAGATGTTGAGTGAGACAGGGGAAAAATGACTTCTAAGAGTAGTCATAGCAGTATAGAGAGAAAGGCATATCCCAGATGACTGAAGAATGAGCATACTAGTGCCAGTGTTCAAGATCAAAGTAGACATTCACAACTGTGGGCAGTACAGAGGTATCAAACTCTGCATGAAAATGCTGGAGAGGGTGACTGACAGATTAATAAGCAGAATAGTAGAAGGTGAGATGACAGATGAGCAGTTTGGATTCAGGTCAGAATGCAGCACAACTGACATAATGTTTGTAGTAAGACAGATACTTGAGAAAAAGCTAGAAATGAGGAAAGAATCCAACTGGCCATTCCTAAATTTGGAGAAGGGATATGGAAAAGTTCCAAGAAAGCTGATTTGGGAAATCCTACTATAGTTTCAAGCCCCACAAACATTGCTAGAATTAGTGTAAGGTATGTACAATAACTCAATGACTCAAGTGCAAACAGTGTTCAGTCTCACAGAGTGGGCCCCAAGTGGGAGTGGGGATGCATCAGGGTTCAGCTCTGAGCCCACTGACATTCATACTGATGATAGACTACATTAGCAAACAGGTCAGAGGGGCAGATCATCAATGTTTCTGTATACAGATGATGTGGCATTACAGGCAGGCTCTGAGCAAGAACTTCAGCAAAGGATTGAATAATGGAATTCAAAACTGAAAGCACTTGGGATGAAACTGACAGATAAGATGGTTGTAATGGCAGCAAATAGGGAAAATCAGAAGAAGCTGAGAAATGAGATTGAAGGTAAAGTAGGGTAACAGGTTAACAGCTTCAAGTATCGGGGCTTGGTTAAGGAGAAGGGAATCAGAATGAGGAGGTCAAGCTAGAATCAGAGGAGCGACAGCAAACTAGCACAGAGTATCATGTGTAGCATATGAAAGAAGAATACTAAAGAAATTTAAAAACAAGGTGCACAAAATAGTAGTGTGACTAGTGCTACTGTATGGCATGGATACCTGGGCAGTAAAGGCAAAGCAGTTGAGGACACTAGAGATGATGGAGACGAAGTGCCTGAAGCAGGTGGTAGGATGCACACTATGGGAAAGATGAAGAAATGAGGACATAAGAGCAGAAGCCAAAGTAGCGCCAATTGCAGAAAAGGTCAAAGAGAACAGATTATGGTGGTTTGGGCACATGTCTAGAAAAGCAGAAGACAATCCGGTGAAGATTTCGGATAGACAGGAAGACTGCAAGAGGAAACGAGGGCATCCAGCAAAGAGGTGGATGAATTGTGTGAGAGAAGATCTTTAACAGTGAGGTGTGATAGCCAAAGATGGTAGGAGAGAGGCACTGAATGCTGACAGGTGGCAATAGTTGACACGAGACCCCAACCCCATGTAGAAAATGGAAACAGGGGGATTGATCATAATGATGATGATTAGATTTATGGATGTGAAACAGAAAATTTACACCAGAACTACCCCTGCACTACTAATGGACAGACATAGCTCCTAAATGTTTTACCCCATACATATGTTCCCTCAAATTATTTATGATATGATCCCAGTTACTCTCTTTAGGAGTAATATATAATTATCGATTTTAGATGGGTAAGGCCAATTTATAACCAAATGTGGTACATTATTTTGAGCATAAAAAAGGAAACTGGCAATGCTTAAAATGGCCCATTAGGACAGCGAGTCTAGTACCTACCTCTGAACCTATGTGTATGCCGGCTGCTATTTCCTTTCAAAGTATCACTTGCATTCCATCTTGGAATGCTTAGTATTCTCAGTGGAATGTCATAAACCAGCTGTGGCTTGTGGTTAGGAACCTTCTTGACTAGGCAGCATCTGTGATTCAAGATTCTGGACATGACCAAAGTCAATCCTCCTTAAAGACCAACATCTTAGGAGCAGTGAAAGCTAAAGAATGCTTCAAGAAACCCCTGGTGACTTCCTAGAAATGTTCTCAGAGGCTCAACCCAATAATAATAATACATCTTTCTCCGAGGGAGAATTTTACTAGGGGTTAGATGCAAGATGAATAAAACTGTAGCACTACATTTTCACTTTCCTTTTTCAAAATACTAAAATAATTTATATATATTTTAAAGCAAAAATCTGTGCTTACAGTAGAATTTTTTTTTCACTCCAACTTAATAAGTCATTTGGAGCTCTTTGCATTTTAATTATCATATCAAACTATAAAACATGTTTTGAATTTTACACACAAAATATTTTTATTTTGACAGTATTCTTGTACTGATTCAGCTGACAATTGCTTGCTCAGTGATGACCCAATTGCTTCTACCTTGTACTCCTGATACTGATCTGTAGGGCTGGGACTACTGTAGCTGTTGATGAGTTGAGAAGGTAAAGAGGCTACATAAAGTACACTAACCTATCAGTATCACATATGCTAGGTTAGTATGTCAGGGTTTTGTTTCTGTCATGCCTTCACTTGGAGAGGATACTTGATGTCACAAGCATCAGTGGGCACATAATCAATTAGCTCCTGCACTCTCTAGTATGTTAAATTCAATGGCTATCTGGTGTGTGATTACAACATTACCTTCATAACTGGGGGAATGCCACAGTGCATCCTCCTTTCCCGAATAGGGGATATAAGAGATGTTCATCATATTAATCAGAGCTGCAGTAGCCTTAGCTATATGTGTTATACTCTAACAAGGACATTGCAGCTGGCCAGCTTCCAAAACTTCAGGGTTCTTTCAATGTGCCCAGTCTGTCAGGCAGTTTGAGCTGAGCTGACTAAAAGGTAAGTTTAGGCACAAATCCCTTCAGAGCTTTACTGCTGCTGAAGACTACGCTCCTCTGAGACGTTCAAGAATCATTTATGCTGTTCCTTTGCTGGGCAAATAAGTTCACTTTCAGGAAAAATACTTCAATTTAATGAATGTACTTATTATTTATATTTTCCTCTTCTGGAAAGTTATTGTAAAGCTAGGCATTTGCATTTTAACAGTGTCCACAAGTCTATAGTGAACTTTTAAACAGAAGCATGCTTTATTCTTGCTAGTTTAAAATTTGGTGGGATATTTAAATCCAGTGAATTTTCATGAACGTGGTCCTGAAGAAGTCCTGTGTATATGTAGGGATGAAAGCTCTTAACCATTTTATTATTTTAAATGTGCTTATTAAACAGAGTTGTAATATAATATTTTTATTGTGGTCTGACATTCGTTACTTGTAATGATTGTTGCAGGTTATAAAATGTTTTGGTAGTAAGGGATTCTAAGTTAGCCATACTTTGCATTTTGTTTTCTAAGCTGGTTGCAGTTGAAAGGCAGCAAGGTCACACACTGGAGTTCCGTTTGGTTTTCTGATTAGTTTAAAAGCTGTTTAAAGTAATTGAAACCCATTTTTTCTATGGGGAAATTGTATTTATTTTACTTTGTAGGGATGGCATAGTGTTTTGAAGTACATTTTACTATGTTTGTCTTTGAAAAAGTGACTTTTAAAGAACTTTTTGTTTTTACCAGCATTTGCTACTTGTTTTCCCTGAGAAAGAGGCCCTAATTTTGGCTTGAACATGAAATAAATTGTCAGTCCCACAATCAGTCCTTCTAGCCACAAAAAGAAAAAAGTTAAGCAAGCAGCCTTTTCACCACAACAGGCTAGCAATTTGTGTAGGGTCGATGAATAAACACTTAAAATGTTGAGTACGACATGCTCGACAGCTTTTAAGTGAAATTTCATCCAAGCGAAACCTCATAATATCAAAACAAAGTGGTCAGCCGTCAGGAAGCCAATGACTGACAGTAAAAATGTACTGTACACCATTAACCCCCTCCAAAAAAAAAAACAAAAACAAATCAACAAACAAAATAAATTGGGTGGCTTCACCCCCCAAAGTGGGGGCTGTGCCCCCCACACCCCCTCTACTTAAATATACCAACTCCAAGATCGCACCACGGTGGAGGACTGTCCTAATATTACACAGGATGAATGATGAGACTGCACCAGAGTGGAGGACTATATGAATGGCTAGACAAGGTGAACGTTCTGACATCAGCAGTTGGCTTCCTGATGGCTGGCCAACTATAACTTTTTGAAACTCCTTGTTTTGACATTCTTATCTTTCGCTTAGATGAATGTTTGCTTAAAAGCTGTTGAGCATGTTATACTTGACATTTTAATCATTCATTCTTCTGATAAGCAACCTTTGCCTCAACCACAGATGGCTGACTCAGATGCATACCTCTCAACTTCTTAGTGGAAGAAATCTGGATGAAGCCTTACAAAGACATGTTTGGAGCATTTCTCCCTGGGCATCCACTGAAAATTGACTCTTTCCAAGTCGGACTTTCCCAGTAAACAATAAATAATTAATAAATAAAATGGGGGAGGGCAAAGGCCCAGAAATAGGGACAGATTGTAAATATTGCTCCTATAAACTTAGAAAGTTGCTAGAGTGACAGAAATTGTGTTAACATACATTTTCTCAAGGATTTGAAGTCTGAGACTCGAGTGTATGTCATTATTTAGTGACTTCAGTCTTCAGATTATCCCAGTGATTTGCCAGAAATCCACACATTTTATGAGGAACAGACCAAAAATATCAGCAAATAGTTTCAGATAAATGGGTCCTGGAGATCATTCATGAAGGTTACAGATGGCAGTAAAATGAAATGTCTCCTTTCCAGGGGGTGACTCCTCATCCTGCAGACCAGACCAGACACTTTTATTTCCACCTGTCCTTCATTACATGTTGTCCCAGGGAGTAATAATACCAGTTACCCCTTCCCAGGCTGGAAAGGGGTTTTATTCAAGCAAGAAAGTAAGAAAGAAAGAAAATGCTTGGAGACCAATTCTGGATTTTTCTTTCTTAAACTTGTTTGTGACAGTGGGTGCCCAAATTCAAAATTATGTCACTTCACAACCTGTTACCCCTTTTTTCTCATTCAAGTGTTCTGGTCACACTAGATTTAAAAGACACATCATCACATCCTTATTCATGCAAATTTCAGGTGTTTCTTATGATTGTGTGTAACTAGATCACATTATCAGTTCTCTGCATTACCCTTTGGACTATCCACTGCATCAAGAGTGTTCAAGAAAGTGTCTAGCTCCAGTTATAGCTCATTGCAGGCTACAGGGTATCCACATTCTTCCATATTTAGATGACTTTCTTGTCTTTGCAGAGTCTTTTTCAAAGTGTCTGGATTCTATCTCTCTCTTAGGTGAGAGATCTCTTACACAAGCTGGAATTCCAAGAGAAAATTCAAAAGTCTTTTTGACTCATTCTGTCAGGATTGTGTTTCTGGTATGTCAAGTAGACACCACAGTTCAGAGATTTTCTTCCACAGGGAAAATAGCTCTTTGTATATATCTATTTATAAGGTTTTCCACTCAGGCTTGTGTCACTGTGAGGGAAAAAAAAATCAGGATTTTTATGTCTCATGACTTCTATGATTCTCATGATATCTATCGCAGGACTCCACATGAGAAAGATATAGTGGTATCCAAAGTCTCGTTGGTCCCAGCACCAACACCCTTTGTCTTTTTATATCCCCATGGGGTATGTCAGAAGAGAAATTACTTGGTGGAGACAACAGATATCCCCAAATCCAGATTTTTCCTTCCTTCTCCCACCTTGTTCCAAAGCAGTCAGTCACTTAAACATTGTTTGTGTAGCAGTTTCAGGAGGGGTAAAAGTTCAAGGTGATTAGAACAATACGGACAGATATAAGCACATAAATATAAAAAAATGCTTGCCCTGGTGAACGCAGTCTGCTCTCTGAATCATCTCTGGTCTGTAGGACCTCTTCAAGTGGTTACAGAAAATACCACAGTCCCTGTGGTACATCAACAGCAAGGGAGAACCAGGTCATGCCCCCTTTGCAAGCTAGCCATGTTAGCTTGGATATAGCTTAACAGCACAGTGTCACTCTATAGGCATCCTATATTCCATCCAAGCAAACCTGTGAGGCAGATAATTTTAGCAGGATAAGGCCGGACCTTCATGAATGAAAACTATATCAGCAGGTGTTTCAAGAACTGATCCATCTGTGGCAAGTTCCTCAAGCAGATCTCTTTGCCATTTTACTAAACAATCAGCTGGAAAGATTCTGCTCAAGGACTCCCTGCAAGAAGGCCTGAAAGATGGATGCTTTTTGTTTTCCTTGGGCAGGAATGTTCATGTATGTTTTTCCACCCTTACCAATAATATCATTGGTACTTCGGAAGATTCAGGAGGAATCTCTCAAGATCATTCTGGTGACTCCCTTCCATCCCAAGCAACAGTGGTTCTCCCTTCTTTGTGAAATGGCTAGGGGCAATTACCACAAGCTTTCTCACAGACTGGATCAACTCACACAAGAAAAGGGATATTTGATACACTCCTACTATACCAATCAGCTTCAGTTGACTGCCCGGAGGGTCTCAGTTCCTGTGATGCACCTCTAGGTAATGATGGAGGCAAGAAAAGCTGCTACTAGAAAATCATGTATTTGGAAATATACTTAGAGTATTCCAGCTGGTGTCAACAACATAACTAGGACCCATTCAAAGCTAGCTGTTCTCTGGCTTGGCAATATTTCTGTGAGTTACAATCCTATGGCCTTTCTTACTTTTCTGACAAGATTCATTTATCAGCCACTTACAGCATGTCTGCCCATGGATCCCCCTCTTTCAATGTAGTCTCATGTCAAAATGTTTTTGAAAGGGGTTTTACATAAGAGGCCTCCTTAGGAATCTTCATTTTGTGTTAGAGAAGCTAACATTTGCTCCATTTGAACTAGCTGACCTGACTGACTTCAGCTTCTTATAATGAAAAATAGTGAAACTGAGTGCTCTGACCTCTGCAAGAAGAGTATGTGATCTGCAGGCTATTATGGTGAGTCAAATTTTCCACAGGGACAGGGTTTGTTCGGAAACTAATTCTTTGTTTTATGTCCAAAGTGGTATCTGAGTTTAATTTAAGGAAACTACCCATCTCCCCATTTTCTTTCCTGAACCCAAAAATGAGGGGGAAAAGATACTCCATCATATGGATGTCCACAGACAACTTATGTACTATCTTGACAGAACTAAATATTTCAAATCTTCAGATGAATTGTTCATTTCTTGTGAAGTTAAGAAGAAAAAATAACCTGTATCAAAACAGACTATTTCAAAATGGTTGTGTATGGTTATTACCTTTTGTTGTACTCACTACAACAAAATTAGTCCAGGCAGATTCAAAGCCCCATCAAAGAGGGCCTTGGCTCCTCCTATGGCTTTTTGGATAGGGCTGTATTTTGCAATTTTACTACAAGTAGCAATTTTATTTCTTCTTTTGATCTACATCAGGCATTGCAAGGACCATTCTCCAAGGGTACCTAAACTCTTCTTCTTCCACTTCCCAAATGTTGTAAGCTAGAGTAATCTACCCATATAGCTAAGGCTACTACAGCAATGATCAATATGATGAACATAGTACACTTGTGTAAAGTAAGGTTAACATAACAGTAGATGCCTGAATAATCACAGTTGCAGTAGCCACTCCCTCCATCTCACTTGTTTTTTTGGTATGTGGTTTATACTAGGATGAGGTTATTTATTATTTGTTCTTCCTAGAGTTGTCCTTTCAGGGCTCAACCTGCCCCTCTTTATAGGCAGGAAAGCTCTGAAGGGCTTGGCACCCATACTTGAATTTTAGTCAGCTCAGCTGGAGCTGCCTAACAGCTTGAGCATGTGAGAGGTGTCCTGAAGCTTTAGAAGCTGGATGGCTTTTATATCCTTGCAGGATATAACCCCATATAGCTAAGACCACAACAACAGGGATTATTCAAACATCTACTGTTATGGCAAGTTTATTTACTGAAGTGTACATTGTCATTCCTTCCAACATCTTCCTGCCTAGCTTCTCCAGAGTACAGACTGCTAATTGAACTCAGGACATGTGGGTCATAGGCAGGGCTCCAGCAGTCTTTGCCATGGAAATGGGAACCAGAAAATATTTTCAAATCAGGAGATATAGAAGTTTAGTATGACATATATTTTTTTAAAATGACACAGGCACTAAGCAAGTATTTCATAGCAGTTAAATGTTGCACTGGAACTAAATTAGATGTTAAATAATTGTAGCATTGTTTTACAATTTGGTATCTGAACTTGCATCATTTGATTACCAAACATAGCCTTTTAAATAAGCAAGCAGCAGTGATGGTGGGTGTTACAGAGAAGCAATGAGTTGCCTGCCCCTGGAAAGTCCATTATTTCTTGTAATACCAATCCCTGGATGTTATTATTGTACTTGGCAAACTGTTATTTTTTTATATTTGTTTTATTATTAGTATATTTTTATGTAAAATACTTCCTCTACCTAGTAACTATAAGTTAGATTAGAATGTGTTATTGCTGTTGGTAAAGACATTTTACAACCAAAGTATAAAATGTATGCAAGTTTTTAACAGATACTTTATAACATTTGCTCAGCACACACATACACATCTGTTCATTTCTATAACCCTGATATTCAGAGAGTGCCATGTCCTTTCACAGTGTAATATGCTTTCCGTGTAAGATCACAGGTTATTTTACCGTATTTTCTCCTTATTTAGTCAATATACAACTTTGTACTATTTTATATTTGATTTCTTTGTCACTCTCTAAAGCTGTATTCTCTAGCCATTATTTTTACTCTGGTCTTAGACATCTCAGTTGTTTTGCTGGGCTCTTGCACTGCTTTACAAACTTATAAATGTCAAACAGCTTTATTTTTTAACAACATACAGTTTATTGAACTGAACGATTGTCATGAGTAATACAGAAACAAATGATGTAATTTCATACACCAATGAAGCTAAGTGGTATGCACAATTGAGAACAAATGCCTAACACAATGCAATTTTGAAAACAAATATACTCCAATATGCACCCCATTTGTGCTTGTCATTGATGTGACCACTTGATTCATTTGTAATGCAGTTTTAAGGCAGAAAAGCTCATTTTGGAAAAGTTCTTAAAGTGAGAAAACTAAAAAAAAAAAAAAAAAAAAAAAAAAAAAAAAAAAAAAAAAAAACGAGTGTGGAGATAATGGTACAAATCAATATATATTCCTTGAAACCCATTTTTATATAAGATGGGAAACTCCCAAAAATCCAAAATGTAATAGTCTGGAAGCTGTAGTCTAAGTGTCCAGGTTATTCTTTCTAGAAGCTGGTGCCACAGTTGTTTTGCATAAGGATAGTATCAACCTACCAGATCATTATAATGCCAGCATTAATCATTTGTGGCCCACTTCCATTGCGATCTAGTAGCTGATGTTAGGTACAATTAACAGAGAAGTCTGATAAAAGCAAAGCTAGATAGTAGAAGACATCTTTTGTCTTGTGCAATTCATTCATCCTGTGTAAGAAAATGTTCTAAAAATGCTATTCCATTTGTCTAATTGTGTAATTAACAAGTTAAAAGACATTTCCCACCTGACTTGGAGAAAAGTCTTAATTTGATCCTTGGGATTAGTTCTTTGTTACTGACTTGGAAAATCTTGTTGAGTCAGGAAGCTCTATTATGGAGAAAATCTCTAGACATCTTTGCCTCCTGAGAGGGCATACAAGCCCCAAGTTGAAACAATTGCTAGCAAAAAGTCTGCAGTGTAGGGAGCTCCACTCTGATCTGATCCCAAGCTTTCACGTTTAACTTGTTGTCCACCATACTTTGTTCTCCACTATCTTAATCATTGAATGATATCATAAAAAGGTGTACATAGGAATAAAAGTTGACTGTGTTTCCTTGTCTAAAGATGCATCTCACTCAGTCCAACCATCCACCACACCCAGGTCCCAAATTTTGCAAGAAAGGGAATCTGGATGCAAGGACTTAGGTTTAAACTTAAAAATAATTCTGCATCAAATCAGATGGGTTTATGGAGTTGCAGAATCTCACAAAAGTAGTGTCAATATCCACTTTACCGTACCTCTGAAGATTTGTCACCCCAAATCTCTATTTCTATACTGGGATACACATCTTAGAAGCAACAATTTTAGGCTTTTTCCCCTCCAAAATTAAATCAGACATACGTTTTTGCATTTTACATGACAGAGGGAGGAAGTTTAGGTTTAGAAAATATCATAAAACAAATAGTATCTTAGGGAATAGGATTTGCTTGACAACCTGGATTCTGCTAAGGAAATGGAACTGAGATTTTTTTTTCATTTTGAAATTGCCCTTTTCATGTAATCAGTTACACAGAGGAAATTGCCCTCATCCCACTTCTACATATCCATGCTCAGACTAATGCCTAGATAAGCAACCTCATTTGCAATTGTTATTTTTGGCTCATAAGTGGCTGTATAATGTTATGTCCTTGATAACAGAATCAGAAAACTAGAGTTTTATGTTAATTAATTGTAAGACCAGTGGAGATGGCTAGGACATCAATCTGATTGAGAGGTGGGAGCACCTGTGTGGTAAGGCCATTAAGCCAAATCATACATTCATTGGCAATCTAAGTTGCAATCCCATAGAACGTCTTGCCCAACCTAATGCAAAAGCAGCCAGACTTTAAAGATAAGTATTTGTCAATAACCAATACAGCAAGAATAAATAGCAATGGGGATAGTGAACACCACTGTCTGGTGCCTTTGAATAAAAATGCAGTCTTGGAAAGGATTTCATCAGGATAGAACTGAGTAGATATAGTAGCCTGACCCATTCAATAAATTCTTGTGCGAATCTGTAAAATTGCATGGCGTCTCATAAAAAAGATGGAGTGTATCAAAAACCTTATTGAAAATGATAGGTTAGGTCCCCATATTCAAAGAATTATACTGACCAAGCCACTGCAGATAATCCATGTTTGTAAGGCATCAGGGCAACTAACTGTTGATAAAACTCAAATAGGTGGGTGGGATTAATTTGTCTAATACCCTTTCCAGTATCATAGCCAAGATCTTGCCATAGATTTTAAGGTCAGTATTAAGCAGTGAAAGTGGCCTATAATTAATTGCATTGAGAGAACCTTTATTGAATTTCTGCAACACAGTAACCTTAGCCCACATAATTTGAAATGGAAAGCAACTGACCAGGATAGCCTGTTAGAATAAGTAATAAAGGGGAGGACATAATTTATTATAAGTGTCTTATAGAGGTAAATCCCCAGCCCATCTACACCAGGATCTTTGCTCCTGGTTAAAGTTTCTGTTGCATTCCCAATTTACTGAATTGTGATAAGGATGGCATTATGTCAGCTGGGTTATCTGGTGTCAGAATGGCTGAAATCCAGGAATAGTACTTATCACCCACAATACTTAGTTGGGTTAACTAATTTGGCATATTTGACAATTAATAATTGTTTTATTTTGTAGGGGTCAAAAATGGATGTAATCTGTATTATCTTTAAGGGCTGAGATGTGTATTTACTTAGCATGTTCCTTGCATTTCTAAGCTATGATTTTGTCTGAGGTTAGGCCAGAGGTCCAATGAAATAACTTGTACCTTCTCATCTATCATGTAAATGCAAATGCTGCAGTTTTAAGTTTCATGAAGTTTCCAGTCCCAACAATTACTCAATCTGAACTTGAACTATAATTCTCTTAATGATGTGGATAGGGCAATGAACTTTAGTACTAATGCTTCCTTCCATTTCCTTAGGATATCTGTCACAAATTCTTTGCATTTAAATTTAAAAAGCTCCCATGCAACAAATACACAAAGACATTATGAAGAATATACATCCCAAAACAATGTAATTTTCTGTGAAAGTAGCTCTCTATGTTCATACATTCATAGGTTCATAGGTTGGTACTAGGCTATCGGCCCTAGGGCCTATGCAAGCCTAGTCATAACAATTCCCTGGATATTTCTTACCACAATATTTACTTCTCTGGACCCCTGTCTAGCAGGGTGACTGACATGATCCCCGGGGTGAATTTCCCATCTTCCATCCAATCATCAAGGATCCTTTTGAAGAGGGCCAATGAGGCGCTCTGCTTGACATGTATGGGCAGTCTATTCCAGAGTATGGGGAGTCTCTGGGTCAGGAACCTATCCCTCCAGCATGTTTTGTTCATTGTGATGACAAGGTTTAGATCCCTGGAGCATGTGGCTCTGAGGGATTGGGATTTCTTTAAGTGGAACATGTCCAACAGCTCAGGGTTTGACATGGCCTTGTATGTTAAGCAGAGATTGCCTCTGAGTAGACGATATGCCACAGAGTATAGCTGGAGTTTTCTTAGACGGTCAGCATATGGCATCTGCTTTAGGCCTGTGATTCTTTTAGTGAGGTATTTCTGTGGCCTTTCCAGCTGTTGCAGATGTCTTGTGAGGTACATACCAAACGGGGCATTATACTCTATAATGGGTCTAATGAGGGATGAGTACAGTGGGACAATGACCTCCTTTTTCCTGGATGAAAATCACTTAATGATGAGGTGTGCCACATAGAAGGATTTCCTGACTGTTGTGGTGATGTGGTTATCGAAAGTGAGACCACTGTCCACCTGTGTCCCTATGTTTCTCATCACACTTTCGATGTTTAATGTCCTGCCACCTATGTGGTAATTCATGGATGCATGTTTTTTTTCCAAAGAGGATAGCTATACATTTCTTGGCATTAAGCTTGAGCCCATGGCTCTGGCACCAGGCATCTGTTTCTGTAAGGCCCTTTTGTAGAATATCCACATCATTTGGGGATTCAATAATGGCTCTCAGTTTGCAGTCATCTGTGCACTTTGTTAGCCAGAGTCCCTTAATGCTGGCCTGTACTTCAGAGAAGTAGATGCCAAACAAGAGTGGTCCCAGGACTGAACCCTGAGGTACTCCACTTGTCACTTGTCTGGAGCTGGATTTGGAGTCAGCTACATTTACAGTCTGGGTTCTGTCAGTAACCCAGTTGGCAACCCATCGAGTGACGTAGGGATTTATGCCCAGCTTAGTAAGTTTATCTATGATTCCAGAGTGGGGGATGGTGTTGAAGGCTTTGGCGAGGTCCAGATAGGCTGTGTGGACTGACTTACCCTCATCCATAGCTCTGGAGACTGATTCAAAGAAGTCAATCAGATTCAGGAGACAAGATTGGCCCTTCACAAACCCAAACTGAGTGGGGTCCAGTGTTTGAAGGTTGCCAATGTCTTTGTTTATAAGTTCCATGGTAATGCATTTCATGCCCTTGCAGATCAGGCTTGTCAGACTGATGGGACGGTAGTTCTCGGGATCCAAGGCGGATCCCCCCTTGTGGAGTGGGATAACTGTAGCTGTGCACCACTCAGTGGGCACAAAGCCTGAGGTGAGGCTATGATTAAACATGACACTTGGTGAGGTGCCAGTTCATTTTGTAGTTCATGTAGTACACAGCCTGGGATGTCATCTGGTCCCATGGATGCTGTATTCTTAGCTTTGGAGAGTGCGGTTTCTACCTGTGTGGCCGTGATTACTGGAATTTGGCAATCTTTTGGTATTGAGATGGGCCCTTTAGGGGGTGAGAGGGGGGTGAAGTTGGCTCTAAATCGATCTGCCAGGATATTGGCAATATCCTTGGGATCAGTATATTTAATGCCATTCTGTTGTAGCTCAGAGCAGATCTGAGCATTGCCATTTAGATTCTTGACATAACTATAGAATGCCTTGTGGTTGTCTTTGGAATCTTTGGCAATTTTATTTTCGTAACTAGCTTTTGAGGATTTTTATGAGGGATCTCAGCTTCTTACTGAGGCTGGTGAGGGAGTTTTTTGCATTCTGGGATTTTCCTCTTTTCTGCAACAGTTTCTTCCTTAGTTATGTATTCCCTAAGTTTCAATAATAGAGGGTCCAACCTCCAGTGGTATGTCAGCTTATGAGAGGATTGTGGAGTGGCGGTCATTAAAAACATGAAGTGGTCAGATAGGGGTTGATGGTAGAATTTGCACTGAATAGATGAGTGGTACACATAAGTGCACTTGTGACCTGTGTGGTCATGCCTCTTTGTACTTTTCTGCTCTAGTCCATCTAATTACACTTTTGAGTTTGTTCTGGAACCTTAGTTATTCTGCACTTCTGTTTCAACAAGTAGAATTATTTGTAAAAGCTATCTATATTTTAAACCCTGCTGGATCAAATCTTGCAGTTTAATTCACAGCTGTGGTAGAGTTGCTTGCTACTACTACTACCAGATTTGTGCCTTAATCATGTATTACTGCATTGTTTTACATAAACAGTCTTACTGGCAAATTTCTGCCTAGTCTGGTGCCTTAAACTATAGCAGAAGTTTAATAGTGAGAGATTTGTCTCTATTCCAATTTGTGCTTCAGTGTTTTTATATTCTGCTTATCACTTACCTGCTTGTATGTCTTGAAATTATCTTCAGTAAGGGATTTCCAGCTAGTTGTTTAAATGGTTTTGGTTAACATTGCACTCGTGAGTTTCTTCTTGTGTGTTTTTACATCAAGATGACTGATTTTATTCATCTTGTGGCAGGAGGTGTTTGCCTGGTCTATCTGAGTTAGGAAATATACAAAAGGACTTACAGTGGAGTCATTTTATTGGCCAGGGGGAATCATTTAATTTTCTGCTTTTATTGTGCAGCTATAAGTTTGGCATGTTTGAGTGGGTTTGCAGTGCCCTGTACAGTAACAAACACCTAGAATGCAAATCTTCTCTGTAGAATGATCCATAAAAATGTAGCCTGTAAAGCAGCACTATAGTGCATACAACTTGTGGGCCAACAACCTTAGAGCAGCTAGCTGGGACTTGAGTGGCAATACCTACAGATTTAGCAGAATTCAGTATTGTGTAAATATTAAAGATAGTACAATTTAGTACTGTTAAGCATAAATTGCCCCAGTAAAGCACCCTTATTAGTCTGCACAAACAAAGCACCCTTAATAGCATTCTAACCACAATGCACAACCCCCTTTTAGCTCACAAATCAAAGGACTAGACTTCATGGATATGCAATTTCCTAAACTTTCTGTAGCCAGCTTGGTGGATATGGACATCTTGAGGCAATGCAGCAGTTATCTAATGTTTTCTGATAGCTGCTTATTCTTTAAAAAATCAGAGATAGTATGTTGCAAGAGGTGTAACTACACAATGGCACTAGAAAGTAAACATTTGCATACAAGTCCACATTAGGTTGTTGTAACCACACACAAACACCCACTTCACATAGCACACAACACACACATAGACTAACATATGCTGAGGCACTTAAACGCAATCTTTCTAAACAACAAATATCACTTAGACCCCCCCACTGTCAAAGCTATGTCTTAATAAGCCCAAAGACCCAAAGAAAAGACAACACTTAATACCACACATACTGTCACTCTCAGTGCAGCCCCAAACACTAAGCCCCCAAGGCAAGCAAACACACGTCCCAGGACTCTCATCACAGGGGACTCTATTGTAAGATATACTGATGCCCCACTATCCAGTCTGAACAAGGAGAAGATAATTATTATTTGCTTATCTGGACCCAGGATCTGCCAAGTCATGCATGCTCTCAAGTCATTATGCCACAGGTACCAGTATGATTCCATCATAGTCCGTGTAGGTGTAAATGACCTGAGATGTAGCTTACTAGACTATATGAGAAGAGGCATTATAGAGCTTTCAAACTACATGTCTCAGGCTGGTATGGGCCTGGCAGCGAGCAGCATATCACCATCACAAAGAATAATGCTGCAATATGAGCAAAAAATTGATATCAACAACTGGCTGTTTTTCTGATGTCATTCTAAGGGGATCCAATATTTGTCAGCTTGGGAGGACATCACCAACAGATGATGTTGCTTTGCCAAGAATGGTCTGCACCTTTCCACTTTAGGCTTTCGAATACTGGCTAAGGCTTTGTCCACCCCATACTGCCTTTTGCAGGGAATACCAAATTGTCATACCTACTGACACAGCAAGGCCAACTCAACAGAAACTGTAGGTGTTACTACCCAATACCATGAGCCTTAAAAAAAAAAAAAACTACACTCCCTCCAAGCTCTCCTCACAGTATAGATATATGTGCTATAACCAATACATGGTTTAAAACAGCAAAGAGTACCTCGGCAGTGTAAGGTTTCAGTTCGTTCCACACTTTTAGATCAGTAGCCGAACAGACAAGGGCTAAAGATGGAAGTATCTCAATATACATCAATAATAAACATACCTGCAGGGTGTTCAATCAGGATGATGTACTGGAGTACATCCACATGCAGATCACCATAGAGAAAATCCTGTACCATTTCCTAGCCAGCTATAGGTCACCCTCCATGTCCCAAGAAACTCACAATGTATACTTGGACCAACTGGAGACATTTAACATTCAACCTAACACCATAGTCATGGGAGAATTTAATTACTCCTCTATAGATTGGGAATTGTACATTACCTTAAATCTACAGACACAGAGATTCATGGAATTTGTAAATACAAACACCCTTGACCAAATAGTGAATAAGCTCAACTAGAGGCTCAAACATATGCTCACAAATATGGGAGAACACTGCATCCCCCAGAGTCTCATTCTCAAAGGTAAAGTCTAAACACAAAGCTGTTTCCTTCAAAATAAAAGTCAACTCTACAGTCCCATTAAAACCATTAACAAGAACTATTCCATATCAAATTATCTGTTGTAAAAATGATGGTTTATCAAAATTTAAACCCCCAAGAATACACCAGCCTATGCTGAATTGCTGTCACAAACTGTGTAAACCATGTCAATGGCTACATATAGGCTGCTGTTCCTACCATAAATAAGCCCAGAACTAGCCCCAGAAACAAACCACTCTGGTGGCATCCCAAATTACACAAGGTATACAACAAAAGGAAAGAAATATGGCAAAAATAAGCAAGGGTAATTCCCATAAAGATAAAAACTTGCTCATCAAAGTAAATAAGTAGCTAAGAGGGGCTAAGTAGGTCAAGCAAAGACAGCTTTGAGGTTAAGGTATCCTCCCAGGTGAAAGATAGCCATAAGGTCTTCTACAGCTATGTCATAAACTCAAGGGCAGCACACATCAATGTGGTGAATTGGCAGTTAATGGTGCCACATTCACCAAGCCTGACAATATAGCAAACCTGTTAGTGGATCAATTCAGTTCCAGCTTTACCCTCCTCTCACCCTCAACCACAACCCCTTGAAGTACAACTATGGAGCATTTACTGGCTGCACTCACTATAGCCAATGACACGGCCTCAATGCTCCCTGATAACATCCCAGGATGCCTCCTGAATAGTTTAAAATATGACTTATCAGGACTCCTAGAGTCATTATTTAACTATAGTCTTAAAACAAACTTTGTGCCACGTGAATGAAAGACTGCGATGTTCATCCCCCTTCATAAGGGAAAACCATCAACATATCCTGGAAACTATAGACAAAAGAGTCTGACTAGTTTTATTTAAAAAGCCACGGAAAGAATTATCACAGAAATTATCATTGAGGGTATAGGATACCTCCAGACACAGGATCCATCCCAGTTTGGCTTTGTCAAATGAAGGTCATGCTTAATAGATCAGGTGCACTTCTTTGAAAGACAATAGATGAGGGAAAAAGTGTGCATACTACCTATCTAGATCTGGATAAGGCATTTGAGGCAATACCCCACTCAGGCATTGTCAACTAGGTATAAACCCCTTTATAACATGCTGGATAGTTAGCTGATTCACTGATAGGATCCAGAAGGTTAGAAATGGTGATGCCATATCCATAAAGTGGCCATTCACCAGGGGAGTCTCCCAGGTCTCTGTGCTAGGCCTACTCCTCTTTGGCATCTGCTTCTCAGATGTCAAATCCAATGACAAAGGCCTCTGGCTAATAAAGTTTGCAGATTATGGTAAATTGGAAGCAGTCATTGAATATCCCTCAAGATGAGGACATCCTTCAGGAAGGTCTAATACAGACAAATGCTTAGTGCCACACCATGACTTAAAACTCAACACCAAGAAATGCATTATAGTACCTTTTGGAAAGTCTTTTATCCTGAGTAACTATGTCATCAATAAAACACCCTTAAAAGTTGGTTAACTAGTCAGGGATCTGGGAACTGATATAGATAGTAACCTAACCTTCAACCAACATGTGTCCAAAGTGGTAAAAAATCCTTTTATGTTAATCAAATTATAAGCAAGGGCATGGCATCTAGGTCCCAAGAGGTCATCATACCACTACATTTGGCCCTCATCAAGTCAATCACAGAGCATAATGCCCCCTTTGGTATGTACCTTGGCAGACACATGCAGCAACTAGAATGTCCACAAAAGCTCCTTACAAAAAGAATGCAAGGAATAAACACAATGTCTTATGTTGATCACCTCAAAGCCCGGTCTCTTTACTTGATATTCATACAGACTTCTGAGTGTTGAACTTTGCCTGGCATACAATGCATCCCTGGACCCTGGTTTGATGAGTCTTTTGCACCTCTGCAAAACAAACAGCATCAGAACTACTAGATTATAAGACATAAATTTTGTTTGAAACATAAATAGTACATGTTGAAAAGACAGATATGTTTCTCAGAAAATTCCCATTCTCTGGAAAAGGCTTCCCACCCATATGATGCAGAGGTCCTCCATATCCATTTTAAGTGCAACTTGGACCAATGGATGGGTAATCAGAAATTCACACTTTGTCTGGCTCCTATGTCTCTGATGGACAGAGGCAGTCTGTAAATCATTAGTCACATTTGGGTTGAAGGACTAAGCTTTAAGGGCTGTAGTGGTTGTTATCCTAGTATACATGTCTGAACTTATTAACCTATGACCCCATTTTATAACTAGCCAGCAATCTAACTGACTTGCCAGTCTTGGTGTGTAATAAGAATACTTCAGCTTAGGTTTAGCACTTAAAAAATGTCCATGAGCAAAGAATCATCAATTAAATCATCTAATGCTCTGGCACATCTAGTTACACAGATACTACCATTAGGGATTCTGCTTAAATTATGGTGGCTGACAACAATGAATTCTCCTCTAATGACTAAAACCAGGACATTCAAGTGAGAAGGCTAATCTTCTTCCCAAAACTATGTAATATACTTCATTATCATTAGTAGGACCAAAAATAGTAGCTAGGATTAAAGAGCCCTGTGGGGTATTAACCTTAACAATCAGCCAACAGTTCTAATAATTTGAATATGCCTGGACAAGGGGCCATTTCATGTTCTGGCAAATTAATATGGCAGCTCCTCTTTTAAAAGTATGTGCAAACTAAGGTTGTCTGGCCTTTTGATTTCGAAAAGGTGAAACTTGCCTTTGCCGTTTTTATTTTCAGTTCCTGTGAAAATATAATGCATGCACCAGTTTTATATATATATATATATATATATATATATATATATATATATATATATATATATATATATATATATATATATATATATTACATGATACCCCTTTAATGTTTCACATGGCAAATACAATATCACTGGGACTTTGAAGCTGAATATATAAACTTCTCATGTGATTATCAGAAAGTTGAGACACACTAGGAAACTGGATAACTGAATACAAGCAATAAAACTGAAGTTCAGCTAACAAAAAAATAGAAGCACAAGCTAAACCTAACTTTAACAAATAACATATGAATGCTTTAATACTCGTAAAGACAGGAACAGAAAGAGTGTCAGATGCTCTGATTTGCCTTTCTGCTCAGTATCCCATATCATTTAAGGCAACACAGCTTAAAAAGTTGATGGGTCACATGGCTGTACACTCAAGGATTAAACCATAATATACTTAATTCAAGGGTTTATGCAACAAAATTAATATAATAAGTTAGATACTTATTAAATGACATCTAATAATAAAATACAATAGCTTCCATGGTATAGCAATTTTACCTGGCATGGTGACTACATCCCACAAAATGGGAATATATCAGTCATGGACAATACAAGGAAACAAGCATGAGTCCAATATATTTTAGTTCAGGTAGCAAGGAGTTCTGGTAAAATTGTCAGGACCTGAGACCCTTCATCTTCTGAATCCACATGATCAGCCTGTAATTATTCCAAGGTGCAAACTTCTCTGATTAATATTTCAGAGGTGGAGAACTACACATCATCCTATGTACCCAGCTCAACCTCGACCTTCTATTGGGATAATGATCCAAATAAGTTGTAGTTAACAAGCTGAAATGTGGAGAGAATCTATTTAGCTGTGCCAGGTGTTTGCGGTTTACTCCCTCTCCTTTCTTTTTCTTTATCTCTACCCTTATTGGCTGCTGAGGTTTCCTGGAAAAGGCAGATGCAGCATGATTTCATTTTTTCCCACTTCATTGATTCTGCACATGGACTTGAATAGCTTGAGCATAAGAGCATTTGGGACCAGCTATAGACTGCATAATAGCTTGTGCATAAGAAAGTCTGGGACCAGCTATAGGTTCATAGGTTCATAGGCTGATACTAGGCTATCTGCCCTAGGGCATTTATAAGCCTAGCCAGAGTGTGTTTGGCTTTCGCCACCCTTTTAGATTAGTTGACTGTGCCTCTGTATAGTAGGTCACAGAAGATAGCCCTTTTAAGGTTAGTTTACTGTGCCTCTGTCTAGTAGGGACACAGAAGAGATCCCAGGGGTAAACCTACGATCTCCCATCCACTCGTCAAGATTTCTCTTGAAGAGGGTCATTGAGGGGCTCTGCCTAACATGGATTGGGATTGTGTTCCAGAGTGAGGGGAGCCTCTGGGATATGGATCTGTCCCTCCAGCATGTCCTATTTATTTCTGTGCTGAGGTTTAAGTCCCTGGAGCATGTAGCTCTAAGGGATTTGGATATCCTGAAGTGGAGCATGTCCATTAATTCTGGGTTGGACATGGCTTTATACGTCAGGCACAGATCTCCTCTGAGTAGGCGGTAAGCAACTGAGTAGAGCTGGAGTTTCTTTAGCCTAACTGCGTAGGGCATCTGTTTGAGTTCCTTGATCCTCTTGGTGAGGTACTTTTGAGGTCTTTGCAGTTGCTGCAGGTGTCAGGTAAGGTACATCCCAAATGGGGCATTGTATTCAATTATGGGCCTGATGAGTGATGAGTAGAGGGGCACAATGACTTCTCTTGATCTAGATGTGAACCCTTTTGTGATAAGGTGGGCTATATAGAAGGTCTTTCTAACCACTTTGGCAATGTGATTGTCAAAGGAGAGATTGCTATCTACTTGGGTCCCCAAATCCCTAATTACTTCTTCCGTACTTAATGGATTACCACCTATGTGGTAATTTGTGGGCACTTTATTTTTCCCAAAGTGGATGACTATGGACTTTTTGGCATTTAGCTTTAGGCCATGGCTCTGGCACCAGTTATCCATCTCTGTGAGACCCTTTTGGAGGATGCTTGTGTCAGTCGGCGATTCGATTATGGCACCCAGTTTGCAGTCATCTGCGAACCTGGTCAGCCATAGTCCTCCCGTGTTAGCCTGTACCTCAGAGAAATATATACCGGACAAGAGAGGTCCCAGGACTGAGCCTTGTGGGACGCCACTTGTAACTGGTTTAGAGTCTGACATGGCACCTGCAATTCTGACTATGTGGGTTCTATTCCTGAGCCAGTTTGCAACCCATCTTGTGACATAGGGGTTGGTATTTAAGCTGGTGAGCTTATTTATGATGCCCGAATGGAGTATTGTGTCGAAGGCTTTTGCGAGGTCCAGGTAGGCTATGTGGACTACCTTCCCTTCATCTATGGCCTTGGTGACTGTTTCAAAGAAGTTGACCAGGTTCATGAGGCAATATCTGCCCTTAACAAAGCCGAATTGGGTAGGATCCAGTGTTTGGAGGTTCCCAATGTCTTTGTTTATGAGTTCCATGATGATACGCTCCATAGCTTTGCAGACCAGGCTAGTCAGGCTTATAGGGCGATAGTTTCCGGGGTCCATTGTGGCACCACCTTTGTGGAGTGGGACCACTGTTGCTGTGTGTCATTCCTTGGGTACATATCCTGTAGTAAGGCTGAGACTGAACAGTGACTTTATGTGAGGGTTCAGTTCTTCTTGGAGCTCGTGTAAGACGCAGCCCGGGACACCGTCCGGTCCCATTGATGCTGTGTTTTTTGCTTTGGAGAGGGCAGCTCTCACCTGTGCATCTGTGATGTCAGGGAGGCTACACTCTGTTGGGATAGACATTTGCTCTTTTGGGGGGTAAGGGGGGGGAGTTTGCTCTGAACCTGTCTGCCAGGATGTTGGCAATGTCTATAGGTTCAGTGTATTTTTTGTCAATTTGCACTAACTCAGAGCATATCTGGGAGTTGCCACCCAGGTTCCTGACATAACTAAAGAAGGCCTTGTGATTATCTTTAGCGTCTTGTGCAATTTTTCTTTCGAAGCTGGCCTTAGATGATTTTATGAGGGATCGTAGTTTCTTGCTAGTACTGATCAGAGATGCCTTCCCTTTTTGGGATTTTGCTCTATCATGTAGTAGCTTCCTCCTTCTGTTGTATAGCTTATTTATGGCTGGGTCCACCAGACAGGTCTCCTGCCTTTGGAGGAGTGAGTCTTGGTTTTATTTGGGATAGCACGATCCATGCATTCCTGTAGGTGTCCATAGAATGCATTTGTAAAGAATTATGCGGTTTGGGCTGTATTTTCCACTGGCCCGGGGGCTTTGAAGGATTCCACCTCGGTTTTGAGAAGTGTGAAGTTTGCTTTTGAGAAGTTCTTCACCGTGGTTTCCTTGGCTGGGGGGGGGGGCAGGATATGGCTGTCCAGTGAGATTAATTTATGGTCAGATCTTACCAATGAGGGGTACACCTCTGGTATGGAACATAGAGTCCCCATGTTGGTGATGATCAGATCCAATATGTTTTCCCCTCTTGTGGGAGTGGTGACCAGTTATTCCATAGCATTTGAGTTTATAAATTCTAGGAACCATTGGGCAAGGGTGTTGGGGCTTAAGTAGTGCTCCCAGTCTATGTTTGGGTAGTTGAAGTCACCCAATATAATTGTGTTTGGAGAGACCTTCATATTCTCCAGTGTTCTCAGGAAAGCTGAGTGGGGTTCCTGAGTTTGGGAGGGTGGTCTCTAGCAGGCTACAAACTGAAAGGCAGTTTTGCCCACTGTTAGTTGCACATGGTTGGTTTCCGATGCTTCATGCAGTGCCACTAACATGGAGGTGTGGGTATCTTTGATGAATATGGATACTCCCCCTCCTTTTGTGGTTCAGTCTGAGTTTTGGGGCAGAAAAACATGGTATGAGGTATAACCTGGTAGTGCTGGGGTGCTCTCGGGAGCCTTGAACCAGGTTTCTGTTACTGCACAGATATCAATATCCTCCATACTGAGGAGAACCTCGATTGCGTGCATCTTGAGGTTTAGACTTCTGGCGTTGAGCAGCATTACCCTTAGTTTCTTTTTCCAAGTGCTGTCTATGGAGGTGAGTTTGTCTTTTGAGCCTTGCCTAAAAAAGGCACTATGGGGGTGGCAAGAGCCTTAGCCAGTATTTGAAAGCCCAGGGGTGACAGGTGCAAGCCGTCCCTAGTGAAGCAATGTGGCTTGTCGAGCATGTCATCCCAGGCTGACAGACACTGGATCCCCTTTGAATGACACCAATACTTTAGCCAATTGTTAAAATTGATCATTTTGTCTTTATACTGTGGCATCGTTCTTGGTGAGGGTAAGATGCTACTCAAGGTCAGGGTCATACCGGCCTGGGCTACATGATCAGACTGCAGGTGTTTTTCTGCCTCCTGTGGAGTAAGCAATGCTGTTGGCTCTGGACCTTTGGCAACACAAAGTGTAGCAGGGAATTTGACATTAACATTATACCCCAGATCATGGTACCACTTTAACAGGAGAACAATTTGTTTTCTTTTTACAAACAAGGACACACTGAATTCATGGTGATTTTGACAGAATGACCTACTATTTTATCCCAGGGCCCTTTGCTATTGCAGTATTAAGAATCTTCTCCCTGTCATTACAGTCCAGACATTTAATGATAAAGCATCTGGAAAGCTGGTACTCCAGTTTTTGTGACTGATGCATTGGGCCTACTTGATACCCATGGCTATTTTTTATTGAGTAAAAGTCCTAATTTCTTTTAAATAAAATCCAGTGGGTTTGAGTCCTTCACTCACTCTGGCAATCCTATAATTCTTAAGGTGTTGAACCAGTTCTATTTTCCAGGACATCAAGCTTAAGCCTAAGCATTTTAGTCTGCCAAGTCAACTCACAGACTTGGCTTAAATGTGTGAAAGAAGTGCCCTTACGATTGTTGAGCCCTGTTTAATGTTGCATTGGGACTTCCTCTATTTTGGTAAGTTTTGACTCATAAGAAGTAGAAATCTTCTTTATTTGTTTTTATCCATAGAATTAGACAAACTGAACCATCAGAGAATCAAGAGTGGATTTAATGGCCTTTAACTCTTCAGTAACAGTGCATGTGGAGGGCGCCATCTTATCAGTACCCACACTCTGTAATTTAAGAGTCATCTAAATCACAGTATCACCAGAATGCCTATTAATCAGATCCCTATTACCTAGTACTGGATACTGAGCCTGATGGATAGTTGTCACATTTGATTACTTTTCTGTACATCTTTTCAATTTTGCCAAAACTGATAACAGGAGACCACGCTGTGCACTTACACATCCTCTCTCATGTGCGTTCCTGAGCATACCTCACAATCTCAGTTTTATATTCCGTAAAATATTTGATTAGTTTTCTGTTAACATCAGAAAAGTTGCCTGATTTTTCTCTTGAAGTCATATATGCTGCTTATCCCCTGCCATATTTAAATCATAGTTTTATGCTCAGCATCCCCATTTCTATTTATTCACTTACACTGCCATCAAAATGTTGCACCAGTACAGTGTGTTGACATGTACAAAATTACATAAAAGCATGACTGGTTGTCACACTAACATTTTCCTGGCATTCTTTGATTAATTTTGCTTTTTAGTTTTGCTCTTGAACAATTAGCACTGAACATTAAGCCACCCTTTGCTGTGAACATTGGCTCTAGGTGATGGTCACTGCTCATGCGATACTCTGACATCATGTACAAAAACAGGGCGAATGGGGTTTTGGATGGCTAGATGAATGGATTAAGTTTGGCAGACAGGACAGAGGATTAACGCTCTGTGCTCTTAGAGATGCTTCCTGTAGACAAGGGTATATGGTATGATTTCTTCCTTCTCCCTTTGCCTGCTGTGTGACTGTATGAATTGCTTAACCAGATAGTGATCCTAGGTCACCCTTGCAAAAGGACACCCGTGTCCACTGGGCTAACCTGGTTAACAAATAACTAAAATAAATAAAAATAAAAAAATAGGTTTCTTGAAGCTAAACCTCAGTTTAGTTATATTGAAATGTGCTTCATTCTCAGTCTGGGTTTGGTACATAGAAAACGAGATCACTTAAAAGAAGCCTTGTTGAATTCCTTCAGTAATTCAGTGGCTGAAGCCAATAATTGATCTCCTTTCCTGGACAGGACATCTGAGCAAGAGTCATGACAGGGTTAAAGTACATTACATAATTTTATCATGGAATACACTTTTCAGTACAAATGCAATGTTATTTACTATATCTCCTGTAACTATTTTTAGATTACAATATTTCCAGTCATTACCCACATGTATACACACACACACACACACACACACATACACACACACACACACACACACACACACACACACACACACACACACACAGAGTTATAATCATAACCTACAGCATCAGAATATTGAAGCTGGCAATGTCAACAGAAAAACACTGCAACTCTCAATGCCAAAGATCACAAATACCAAAATTCCAGACTTCACCCTGTTCTGGACCCAAGTTATCACTTGTTCCTGGGTCCAAAGTGGTAAGGAGTTTAGCAATTTGACTTTTTGCAAAGTTTTCCTTATTCAGCTTTGGGAGATTCAGTGTATTTGTTTAGGTATGGGCCATTTTGATGTTGCAGTGTTTGTTGTTGCAATAGTAAATCATAATATATATATATATATATATATATATATATATATATATATATATGTGTGTGTGTGTGTGTGTGTGTGTGTGTGTGTGTGTGTGTGTGTGTGTGTGTGTGTGTGTGTGTGTGTGTGTATGTGTGTCTGTGCAAAAGTTGCAGTAAAAACATCTATGCAGTAATCAGGTGCACTGTATAGATATTTAAAAAAAATACCTATAAGATGAAAACATCACTAAATGATTATCTGTAGGTTAAAGACATCAACACTTGACTAAGTTCCCAGATCTTTAGCAGTCACTAAAATGCCTTTAAAGATGCCATAATTCCACAACTTGCTAAAAGTAAAACAGAATGTAGACATCGTCGCATGTACACATACTGGCTGGTTTATTTTTGAAGGGTGCCATTCTAAAACAATCTACATAATATCGTGGCATAGAGGGATAAAGTCCTGACTACAGCTCAGGTAACTCAGGTTTGATTAGCAGGTCATGTGTCTGAGGGACTGCCAGGAAGATTGGTGTGCCCAGTTTGGGTGAAGGAAACATTGGGGGTGTGTCAGAATTGCTTAAAGATTTACCTGTTGGAGTCTTGGAAAACATATTCAGAGTGCTACCAAGGACTGGTAGGACAGCCTGCTAATGTTAGTCCTTTGCAAAAGATAGGGTCAGTTTATCACTGATGTCCATTCTTTGAACCATCCTAGGAATGTTGATGAGCATGTACAAGGCTGGGGACGTAATATAAAACCACTACAGCAGAAATATGGTGCTGTCCTGGGACACCTCAATCTTTTTAGTTGCCCCAAATCTTATCCTAAAGGAAGAATAGGTAGAGTCAGTGAAAGAGGAGAGGTAGCAGAGTCAGCTGTGGATCAGCTTCATGGAAAAAACAGTGGGCTAAAAATATCAATCTTAGCCCAAAAGTACATATACCTTAACCAACAGTAAACACTATTGTAAAAGAAAACAAGGAAAACTTGTTAAAAGGACTAGAATTTTAGTCTTGTATGTATGATGCATGAAATATCTTGTACTGTGAGTGTAGGGAACTGAGTTTGTGTGCTGTGTTTTTGCCATACATTAGGAAACTTAATTTGCTTCCTAACTAATAATACAGTACCTTTTTTATGTTATGCAGTACTTATTCCATATAGTTATTTTATCTACACACACACACACACACACACACACACACACACACACACACACACACACACACACACACACACACACACACACACACACACACACACACACACACACACACACACACGCCTGCACACACACACACACACACACACACACACACACACACACACACACACACACACACACATGCATGCATACACACACACACATGCATGCATACACACACACACACACACACACACACACACACATGCACACACACACACACACACATATATATAGTTTTATATATATATATATATATATATATATATATATATATATATATATATATATATATGGATTTACTTACTTTTCTCAAATAGCACTAATGTTGACATGCATAATGTCGATCAGTGACATTATGCATGTTGACATGCTACTACACATATACTGGGCGGTATTCACGAAGGCTTGCACGGAGTCTAAGAGTAGTGTAAGACTCCATGCAGCCTTCACGATCCAGGAACAGCCCTTAAGTCTGTGTAAGAGACCAGCTAAAATGTCTCTTACACGGAGTGGGCGTGGATAGGCTAATCACCTCACTTGCAGCCAAATAGCATGCAAATGAGGTAGATTAGCGATCCAGGAAGCCCAAAGCAGCCCGTGTAAGAGCCGTTTTAGCTGCAGAAATGTACTCAGTTGACAACTGAGTACGTTTCTGCAAAAAACACAATGGAGCCATGTCAGCTCCAAATAAAGGGTGCATATGTGTCAGGCAGCATGCCAATGGCCAAATATGTGGCCATTGGCAAGGTACCACGATGCAAATATTAAAAAAATATATATATTTTTTTTCGGCGATCGCCAATGTTTAAACCCAGCGCAGACCCGCGCAAACTGGCTGCACTGTATAAAACATAAAAATGAAGGTTATAAACCCACAAATGTGGGTTTTATGCAATACATGGATTTACAATGCAGGGACCAGCAGACCAAAAACAACATGGCCACCGTTTAGTGGTTGCTAAGGGGGGAAGCTGAGTCGAAGACATGTAACTAAGCATTAGTAGGCAATCTGATGCAAATGAGTGTTAGGATACTGAATTCCACTGTCACATAGCAAATGAGCACATTCTGAGTAGTGTAAGAGTTACATAAGGGGGAGGAACAGAGTAGGAGATAGGTGACATCACAGGGGGGAATGGCAGAAAGAAATGCAGTTCATTGGAGGTCAGTGTTACATGACAGATGTCAGACACATATCATGGAAAGAGGAGTGCCACAACATAAGCATGGGAAAGTCAAGAAATGGAAGGTGTACACTGTTGCCTACACCGAAGTTTCTTGCTGGGTGTGCATGCGCACATGTGCGCGCCATGAAGCACGAGTAGGACAGTATGCGTGCGTGTAAGGCAGACTGAGCATGTGGGAGCGTGTTGGTAGATGTTTAACACTGTTTGCGTGGGTGTGTGCGTTTTAACCCGAATAAGCAGATTCTGAACCATGTAAGCATGTGTGCGCGCGTGTAAGCCACTGTGAGCATGTTTCTGCTGGTATGCACGCTGCTCCCCCCTGAGGAAACAGAAAGGAAAAAGGAAGCAACAGAATCCGTAGGAAGCTAGCAGGGAATACTGCTGGAGCTAGCAGGTGAAAACAATTAGAAGCAGGCAATTACACAGGCAGAATAGTAGCCCAGCCCAGCACTTAAAACTCTGCAAACAGCAGTGCAGGATGTTTCTCTCAAGAGACACTGCAAGACAGGAGTAAGCTATTAGAAGTGAAAACTGAAAACGCTGAACTCAGAGCAGAAATGTTAGGGGCTGCCATAGCTGTCATAATGAGACATAGGCGACTTGCTGAGGGTGGTGACAATGCAGATGGTGCCAGACAACCCACAGTGAGGAGACGGAGAAGAGTGTACAGGCCCAGGGTCACCTACCACGGGTTACATGAGCTGGAGATAGTAGAGCGCTATAGAGTGGACAGAGACCTCCTGCAGCAAATAGTTGAGCTGTGCAGGCCACGCCTTACACACAGAACCAACAGAGGGGAACCCATCCCAGTGGAAACCAAGGTATGTGTTGGCCTAAGAATACAAGCAACAGGTACCTTCCAAAGACCAACTGGTGATATGATGGGGATATCACAGGCATCAGCCTCCAGGGTACTGCACCAGTTCCTGGATGCCATGTCAGCACATGTCGGTGATCATGTATATTTCCCCAATGCCCATGAGGTATTGGCCAGCAATATGAGTCTCTTCCAGCAAATAGCAGAATACCCTGAGGTAGTGGGTGCAATAGACTGCACGCACATATGCATCAAAGCACCAGCCGGTGAGCGGGGTAGGGCCTACATTAACCACAAGGGCTTCCCCTCCATCAACTGCCAGGTCGTGTGTGATGCCCAGGGCATAATAATGAATGTGTGTGCTGGCTGCCCTGGGAGCTACCATGATTCCCACATCTGGCATTTGATGCAGCTGTACCAGACATTTGCCAATGGGGACATCCCACACGGACACCTAGTGGGGGATGCAGGTTATGCACTGGAGCTGTGGCTGATGACACCCATCAGAAAAGCACACACACCTGAACAGGAATGCCATAATGAGGCACACGCACAAACACGTAATGTAATAGAGAGTGTGTTTGGGCTGCTCATGTCATGGTTCCGGTGTCTGGACACATCTGGTGGAGCCTTGCAGTACACACCAACTACATGTACCCAAATTGTCATGGTATGTGCTATGCTACATAATATGATATTGTGAAACAGCTGCAGCAGGACCAGCATAGGGCTGGGCCAAACAGCCCCCCACCATTGCCAAGGCCATCGCAGGCAGAGCGTGACTCGGAGGAGGAACAACCTGAGCCTGCCCCAGTAGGCAGAAGGAGGCGTGCCCAATATGCCCTGGCCTTGGCAAAGAGGCAACGCATAGCACATACACTGGCTCAGTAGGAACCCTGGGAATGATACCCCCTCTGACTCACTCAAATAATAACAGGGATGCCTAAAATGACATGACCTGCTCACAAACATGTACAAGGAGTGTAATATGTGCATCCGACAAAGGCAGCCCTGCAGCACCACCTGAGGCATGAATGCCATGTGTTAAGTAATGTAACACCATGTACTATATGCACACCTGAGGACCGTGACTAACATCCTACCCTCACCAAGCATCATGCCACAATATGACAATGAGATGATCAATTGCAATAATTGGCTGAAGTATTGCAGTTAGTCAAAGGGGATCCAATGTGTGCCATCCTGGGATGACATGCTGAGCATGACATGATGCTCCACCTGCTAGGACTGGCATGTACCTATCAGTGCAGGCCGTATGGATACTGGCAAAGGCTGTTGTTACCCACAGCGTGCCCTGAATAGGTAAGGCTCAAAACACAAACCTACCTCCATAGGTATCAGAAGGGATAAGAACCTAGATGCAATGCTACCCAATGCCAGAAGTCTAAACAGCAAGATGCATGCAGCCTAAACTCACCCAGTATGGAGAATGTTGATATCTGTGCTGTAACAGAAAACTGGGTCAAGGCTCACAACAGCACCCTAACACTACCAGGTTACACCTCATACTGTGCTGTACAGCCTCAAAACATGGAACAAGCTACAAAAGGAGGGTGACTAGCAGTAATTGTCAAGGATAACCACTCCCCCATGTTGGTACCACAACAAGAAGCAGCATGGACTAGCCATGGTCAAGTAACAGTGGCTAAAACTGCCTCCCAGTTTATAGCCTGCTACAGACTACTGTCACAACACCAGGAACTGCACCTGGCCTATGTTGGAATACATGAATATATCAAGTCCTCCAAACCACATTATATTGGGTGACTGAAAATACCCAGACATAGACTGGGAGCATTATACTAGCTCCAACACTGTAGGACAAAAGTTCATAAAATCCATAAACCAAAATGCCCAGGAACAACATACCACTCCCACAAGAGGGGTAAGCATACTGGATGTGATAATCAGCAACATGGGTACTGGATGGCAAAATGAGAAGTGTATTGCTCACTGGTAAGACCAGACCATAGAGTAATCACACTGGATAAACACATCCTGACCACAGTCCCTGGCCAGAAAACCACAGTGAAAAACATGTGTAAAGCAAAAGTTGCACTCCTCCAAACTGATGTGGAATCCATTAAAGGCCCTGTGCAGGTGCAAAATATGGGCCACACCTCAGAACCTGTTATACAGGCATTCCATGAACACTGCCAGGAATGCTTGGATTATGCAATCCTAAATTAAAACAAGACACAATGCCATACACGCAGGCATCTGGCATGGTGGACTCTAGCCATTACCAAACCATGCAAGAGAATGAGGAAGCTACTACATGATAGAGCAAACATAAAAAAAGAAGTAATCACTGATCAGTAGTATGGCAATAAAATATGTCCGCACATACAATCCACTAAGGCCAGCTACAACAAGTTGAATCTGTGAATCTTGAGGCAATGTTACACCTGCTCCAAGTACACAGACAACCCTCAACTCCCCCCAAGAAATACAAATATATGTGAGAGATGCAACCATTTATCCAAACTGGAGGCTGAGCTCCCTCAACTCAGTACTCCCAAAACTAGTCAGGAGGAGAAGGTAACCACACACACCACAAACCCAGTCCCACATAGACCTATGACAACTGCAAACCAAAGACATAAACACAGAAAAACATTCCTGGAGGCCCTAATTACAAACACATCACACCAACAGAGGCCTCCAAAGCAGACACCCAAACAAACAACCTCCAAACATAGCACATGCAACACATAGTACACAAAGCTGGTGTGCCAAACAGTCACAGGCCAGAAGGAGAAACAACATGCCTGATACAGTTGTAATAGGTGACTCCATAGTGAGACACACTGCTGTCCCGCACACCAGACTGAACAAGGGAAAGGGTACAGTAAGCTGCCTGTAGGCTGCTACAATACGCCACATAACACAAGTATGCAGGTCACCCCAAAGCAAGTAGAAATATGATGCAGTCATAGTCCATGCTGGTGTGAATGACCTGAGATGTACCTCCCCGGACTACATGAAAAGAGACATAGATGAGCTCTCCAATTATGTAGTCCAGGCTGGTATGACACTGACCATTTGCAGCATCCTACCCTCACCAAGAATGATGCCACAGTACAAACACAGAATGATCAGTTATAACAAGTGGCACAATTACTGGTGTCATTCCAAGGGATCAATGTCTGTCTGCTTGGGATGTCATGCTTGACAAGCCACGCAGCTGTTCCAGGGATGGCTTGCACCTGTTACCCCTGGGCATCTGGATATTGGATAAGGCTTTTGCCACCTCCATAGAGCCTTTCGTAGGCAAGGCTGAAAAGACTAACCCACCACCCTAGAAAACATAAGTGGAAAGAAACATAAGGGTAATGCTGACCAATGCCTGATGTGTAAACCTCAATATGCATGCTCCCGAGGCCCTCCCCAGTATGGAGAACATTGATGTCTGTGCAGTGACAGAAACCTGCTGCAAGCCTCCTGACAGCACACCAGCACTACCAGGTTATACCACATATCATGTGTTATGGCCCCAAAACCTGGAACAAAACATAAAAGGAGGGTGAGTATCCATATTCAGCACAGACACCCATACGTCCAGGTAACTGACAATGCACAAGGCATTGGAGTCCACCCATGTGCAACTAACCATAGGCAAGACTGTCGCATGCTACAGACCACACTCTCACACACAGGAACCCCACCCAGCTGTCCTGAAGACACTGGACAGTATGAATGCCCCACCAAATACCAAACAAGGTACTCACAAATTACCACATAGGTGGTAAACCATTATGTATGGAAGGAGTAATCAGGGACCTAGGGACACAAGTGGACAGTAACCTGTTATGTGACACTCACATTGCCAATGTGGCTAGGAAGACTTTCTATATTGGACACCGTATCATGAAAGGATTCACATCGACGTCAACAGAGGTCATTGTGCCCCTATACTGTTCTCTTATCAGACCCATAATCTAGTACAATGCCTCATTTGGGATGTACCTTACCTGACACCTGCAGCAGTTAGAAAGACCTCAAAGGTACCTCACCAAGAGGATAAAGGGTCTCAAATATATGTCATATGCTGCCTGGCTGTAGACACCCCAGCTGAATGCAGTCACATACTGCCTACACAGAGGCATTGTATGTCTGTTGTACAAGGCCATGTCCAACACAGGAGTAATGGACATGCTCCACCCCAGAAAACTCAAAGCCATCGGAGCTGTGAGACTGAGAGATGTCAACCTCAACACATAATGAAATAGGATGTGATGGAGGGACAGATACATAACCCAGAGGCTGCCCACACCCTGGAACAGAATCCCACTCCATGTTAGGCAGAGCCCCTCACTGACACTCTTCAACAGGAATCTTGCCAAGTGGATGGATGATCGTAGATTTACACTGGGGGTCTTCACTGTGTCATGTCCAGACAGAGGCACAGCAAAGCAAATCATAAATGGCCATAATATTCACATAGCAAGGGGTGGCGAAAGCCACACACACTCTGGCTAGGCTTACAAATGCCCTAGGGTGGATAGCCTAGTATGAACCTATGAACCTATGAAGATACAAATTGTACAGGACACTAAGGATAATCCCAAGGCTTCCTCAACTGATGGTAGGAACCATGTTGGGAATTCACAGATATGCTCTGAATCACACAAATATTACAAGCAACATACCAAACACACACACATATTGCCAACATACATCCTGACAGGTGCTGTGCAACCCCCCCCCCCCCCAGAATGCAAAATATCTATCCCAGCAGACTGCTGGCCCCCTGACATTGCAGATGCTGAGGTAACAGCCAGCATCTACAAAGCAAAACACACAGCAGCAATGGTATGAGATGGTGTCCTGGGCTGAGTCCAACATGGACTCCAAGAAGAATGGAATGCCAAATCACACTATTGCTCAATGTCAGCCTTACCACAGGATATGTACCCAAAGAGCAGTGTACAACAACAGTGGTCATTCTCAACAAAGGTGTTGCCTGAATGGATACTGAAAACTACCACCCCAGAATCCTGAGAAGCTTGGTCTGCACAGCTATGGAAAGGATCAGCATGTACCGCGGACATAAAGATATTGGGGACCTACTGACACCGGATCCTACCCAGTGTGGCTTTCTTAAGTGCAGATCCTGCCCCTAAACATGTTTGACTCATTTGAAACAGTCATTAAGGTCATTGATGAGGGCAATGTGGTCCACACAGCGTAGCTGGACCTTGCAAAGGCTTCCATACAATACCCTATGTGTTCATTATAGATATGCTCACCAGCTTAAATATAAACCCCTATGTCAGTAGAGGGGTTGCAAACCAGACCAAGGACAAAACTGACATGGTCAGACATGCTGCAGCCATGTCAGACTACAAACCAGATATAACTGGCATCCCACAAGGCTTGGTCCTGGGACCTCCCTCGTTTGGTATATAAGTCCCATAGGTACAGGCCAACATGGAAGGACTGTGTCTGACCATGTTTGCAGAGGACTATAAACTGCCCACCATATCTGACCCTCCAGCTGACACAAGCATCCCACAAAAGGGCCACATAGAAACAGACAACTGGTGCCATAGCCATGTCAGCAAGCTAATTGCAGAAAAGTGTATAGTCAACCCCAGTGGATATACAGTAAGTGCCCACCAATTACCACATAGGTGTTAACCCATTACATACTTAACATGTAATGAGAGACCTGGGGACACAAGGTGATAGATATCCTGCATTGGACAAACATGTGGCTGTACTGTTTACAGAAACATACCATATACCCACCTAATCATGAAGGTTGTCAGATCTAGATAAGGGGAGGTCATTGTGGCTCTGCAGTCATCCTTCATCAGCGTTACAATTGACTACAATAGCCCCTGTGGGATGTACCTCAGCAGACAATTCCATCAACTGTAAAGTCCCCAACAGTACCTCACCAGGAGTATCAAAGAGCTTGAACAGATGCCATGTGTTGCCTGATTAAACAAACTGCAGCTACACACACTGCCATACTGCCCACCCAGAGGCAAGCTGTGCCTGATGTATAAAGCCATGTCCAAGCTGGAATCAATAAACATGCTGCACCTTGTACAATCTGAATGGCAGTGAGCTATGCACATGAGAGACCTGAACCCCAGCACTGACATACATAGGACAAGCTGTACTGCATGATCCATAACACAGAAGCCACCCCCACTCATGAATAAACTCCCAGTACAGGTTATCCATAGAGTCACTCATCGATTCTCCTCAAGAGGAATCTTGATGAGTGGATGGAAGATGGTAGGTTTACCCTGGGTATCACTATTATGTCACAGGTAGACGGAGGCACAGTATACTAACCATGACATATGTCATGGCAAACTCCACTTACAATGTGTGTTGAAGGACAAACACACTCTCCGACTAGCATTAGAAATGGCCTAAGGCACATCGCTAGTGTTTGCAAATGTACACCTATGTTGTGGAATACACTACCAATGTTGGACAAGCCTGGTTTAAGTAGTTCATATCTGAACATAATGCAACATGGTCAGATGTGCACAACTGGCCCCTAACCAGGCTGTTGTGCTCACTATGGAACTGTAAAGTAGTGATAGGACTAAAGCCCAGGATACTGTCCACCACAGTGAAAGTACTGAACCAGTACACTATACGGTACTACAGTGTTAGGTCAGTATGAAAGGATGTTGACAACTGTATGCAAAGTATCCCATGCAAACCCTGCAGGCACAGTATAATCCCTGTTGTGTTCACACACAAAGCAGTTGAACAGTAACTACACAACATGACACACAACACACAACCATAAACGGGAGATATTTGTTGAAGTTCACACTCATCCATAAATGTGGTGGGCTGCAGAGTTCAACATATGGAAAGCTCACACTGGGCATGCTCGCACACTTTGATAAATGAGACATATGTCAGACAACATGCCATGGGAAGGCTGAACTGGGCATGCTCACACACTTAGGCCAAATCTCAGTTTAGCAGTTGGCCACACATATCTGGTATTTGTACGTGTTATTCCATGAACCAACCACATTACAGCAATCTGCCCAGTGCACACAGTTAAATGACTACAGAGACATACGTGATATAGTGGATCCCTCCCATATGCAAACATCTTCCACAGATACACAAGTTGTTCATACAAACAGGGAATGCTATGGCAATAAAGACCTGCAAACAGTCTATCAGCAACAAATAATGTGCATCTGACAATTAAACATATGGGTGTAGAGGTCAACACTAGGCTGTTTGCCCTAGGGAATGACAGCTTAGCCAGAGTGTGCTTGGCGTCTGCCTCCCCAGTACAGTAGGCTACTGTGCCACTGTAAAGTAGGTCACATAAGGCACCGTGTGAGGCTAGTGTGCTGTACCTCTGTCAAGCAGGGACACAGTGGAGATCCCAGGGTTTGAATTTCTAAGCCACAGCCATGTTGTTGGTGTGTGCTGGAAGAGGGTTGCTGAGGACCTCTAGCAGTAACTGGGCGTCAATAACAGACTGAGGGGAGCCTTATCTGTATTGTTTGAACAATTTCACTGTCAACACTGTGCTGTGATGATTATGAGGGATTGAAGTGTCGTGCCGGTACTGTTCAGAGATCTCCTCCCTCTGTGGGCTACTGCTCTGCAATGTATTAGCTCACTCTGTCTGTTGGACAGCTCATATATGGCTGGTGTACATCTGACAGGTGTCCTGTTGTGGAGCAGTCATGGGTATATTTGGGATAGCATGATCAATGCAAACCTTCCACATGCTCATAGAATGCAATTGTCAAAGATTATGCAGAGTGACCTGTATACTCCCCCAGCATGGGTCCTTTGAAGTCTTCAACCCCAGTCTTCACAAGTGTAAAGTCTGCTTTTGATAAATACAGTTTGTTTGCAGTGACAACCTTGCCTGGGGGTGGGGATGGGATATGGATGGCCAGGGAAAGGTGGGTATAGTCAGATATCAACAATGGTGGTCTACCTCTGGTGTGGAACAGTGAGTACCCATGCTGTAGATGGTCAGGTGCAATATGTATTCCCCCTTGTGGCTGTGTTGAGTGGTTCTGCCATAGCACATGGACTCACAAATTGTAGTGGCTGTAGGGTAATGTTGTAGAGGCCTGAGTAGTTCCCACACACAATATGCCTGTACCTGACGTTTACAACTAGAATGATGCATGTGAACACCTGCATATCTTGGCACTGTTCCCAGGGAAGCAAAGTGTGTGTCCTGGATGTGGGAGGGGTGGTCAGGACTGGTTGTGTTGTATGTTACAGGTCCTGTGGTCACGAAGCATGGTATAAAACATAACCTGCCAGTGCGATGTACATATCTGACCCTGACGTAGGTGGCTGCAAATGCATATATATGCTATCCCCCACCTGACAGGTAGTACTAGATGTACATACCTCTGTAGAAATAATGATGTCAGCACCCTATAAATACTGCATGTGCAGAACAGATGGCCAGTAATTCAGATAGCATGCTCTGCTAATGCGTCTCTCTCAAGTGTCATAATATAGTTAGGTAGGGGTTTGAATCCTGCAAATGCTGTGTGGGTGAGTGGGGTTGGTGTGTGTGAAAGTCTGTGTGAGGGAAATGTCCCTTTTGGCAACTAGGAGAACACACTACAGGATGCACATTCCCCTTTCTAAACACTGATGATGTCAGCACCCTATAAGTACAGCAGGAGAAGAGAAACCTCCCAGTAATGCGAATAGCGTGCTCTGCTAATGCATCCGTCTCGAGTGTCATAACATAATTAGGTAGGGGTTTGAATCCTGCAAATGCTCAGTGTGTGTGGAGGGGTTTAGTGTATGTGCAAGTCTGTATGAAAAAAATATCCCTTTTGGCAACTAGGAGAACACACTACAGGATGCACATTCCCCTTTCTAAACACTGATGATGTCAGCACCCTATAAGTAAAGCAGGAGAAGGGAAACCTCCCAGTAATACAAATAGCACGCTCCGCTAATGCATCTGTCTCGAGTGTTATAACATAGTTAGGTAGCGGTTTAAATCCTGCAAATATTAAGTGTGTGTGGAGGGGGTTAGTGTGTGTGCAAGTCTGTATGAAAGAAATGTCCCTTTTGGCAACTAGGAGAACACACTACAGGATGCACATTCCCCTTTCTAAACACTGATGATGTCAGCACCCTATAAGTAAAGCAGGAGAAGGAAAACCTCCCAGTAATGCGAATAATGCACTCTGCTAATGCGTCCGTCTCGAAGGTCATAACATAGTTAGGTAGGGGTTTGAATCCTGCAAATAACAAGTGTGTGTAGGAGAGGGTGAAAGTAGTGTGTGTGCAATTACATGTGTGAGAGAACTGACCCTTTTGCCAACCAGTACAACACACCAGCTGCTGCATACTCCAATCTCTACACAGAGATGATGCCAGCACCCTACAAGTACAGCGTTAGTTATGGCATTGGATTCCAGACATGCCACGTGTGTTTTTGTCACACAGAATGCCCATGTGTGTGGGTTGTTGTTCACAATAATGCATGACATCGATTAAACCAGTAATGGCAATGGACACAGATGATGTATGTGTGTGCCAAATACACATATGTACCTGTGACCTTCAATAGTTACCATGTCTGACGCCTGCCACATGTGAATACATGGTATTTGCACTGGATAACATTATGACTGTGGTCTTCTGTGCGGGTGCTGCATGTGGTATGTGTATATACAGTGTGATATGTAGATGGTATCAACCTAGCAGCGAGGGATACACATCTGGTCCGGGGCATATAGTCTACATGTTGTTGATGAACAGGTGCTGCATGTTTTCACCTGTTGTGGGAGTGGTAACAAGTTGTTCCATAGCAATGCAGTGACTACATGCTAGGAACCTTTCAGCTAGGGTGTTGTAGCTACAGTAATTCATCAGCATTCAGTAATACGCCAGCATTCCTGGTGAGGGTATGATGCCAACCAAGGTCAGGGTCATGCCAGCCTGTGCCACATGCTCAGAGAGCCCTTCCATGTTCCCTATCATGTAGTCCAGGGAGGTACATCACAGGTCAGCCATAGTGGCAAGGACAATGACTGAGTCATATGTGTCCATGCCTCTGACTGACCTGTATGCTTGTGTTATGTGGTGGAGCATAGTGCCCCATGGGCATATCACTGTGACCTTCACCTTGTCCAGCCTGGTGAGCGTGACCTCACTGTACCGGACAATAAAGGTACCTAACACAACTGTAGCAGGTGTGTTGTCTAGCCGTACAGGCTGTGACTGTTTGGCACACAGGATTTGTGTGCTATGTGTTATGCGTGATGTGTTCTGGCATAACGTATGCCTGTATGTCAGCTGCAGAGGTGTCTGCCACTCAGGCAGGATGCTATTGTTAGGCTCCACGAATGGCCCAGTGTGTTCACGTGCTTGTATTGCTGTCAGTGTAGGTCTACATCAGACTGGTATTGTAGTCACTGTAGTATTTCATGCCACCTGACAGGTTATGCCAGTACTGGGTTCAGAATGCTTAGTCCCCAGTTTGGCTATGTGGTTCCATCTCATACATGTGTTGTACGTCCATGTGTAGGGGAGAGGGTTGACTGTGTACATGTGGCAGCTGTGACATTGCCACATGACCCACATATTCCACAACTGTACCATAGAGGTGACTGACAATTTACCTTTGCACATACTACCATAGTATTGTGATTGCCATGGTGATTAACAGCACATAGGGCCAATGGGGAAAAAGGTACATAGGTTCATAGGTTCATACTAGGCTATCTGCCCTAGGGCATTTATAAACCTAGCCAGAATGTGTTTGGCTGTTGCTATCCATTGTAAATTTATCTTGCTATGTCCTTTTTCGAGGTTAGTATACTGTGCCTCTGTCTAACAGTGACACAGAAGTGATACCCGGGGTAAACCTACGATGTCCCATCCACTCATCAAGATTCCTCTTGAAGAGAGTCAATGAGGGACTCTGCCTAACCTGGATTGGGATTTTATTCCAGAGTGAAGGGAGCCTCTGGGTTATGAATCTGTCCCTCCAGCATGTCCTATTTATTTCAGTGCTGAGGTTCAAGTCTCTCGAGCGTGTAGCTCGATGGGATTTGGATATTCTGAGGTGCAGCATGCCCATTAATTCCGGGTTTGACATGGCTTTATACATCAGGCACAGATCGCCTCTGAACAGGCGGTATGCCACTGAGTAGAACTGGTGTTTCTTTAACCGGTCAGCATATGGCATCTGTTTGAGCACTTTGATCCTCTTGGTGAGGTACTTTTGGGGTCTTTCCAGTTGCTGCAGGTGTCTGGTAAGGTACATCCCAACAGGGGCATTGTACTCAATTATGGGCCTGATGAGGGATGAGTAAAGAGGCACGATGTCCTCCCCTGATCTAGATGTGAATCCCTTCATGATGAGGTGGACTATATAAAATGTTTTTCTAACCACTTTGGCCATGTGGTTGTCAAATGAGAGATTGCTATCAACTTGGGTCCCCAGGTCCCTAATTACTTCTTCTGTACTTAATGGATTACCACCTATGTGGTAATTTGTGGGCACTTTGGTTTTGCCAAAGGGGATGACTATACACTTTTTGGCATTCAGCTTGAGGCCATGGCTCTGGCACAAGTTGTCTGTTTCTATGAGGCCCTTTTGGAGAATGCTTGTGTTGGCTGGAGAGTCAATTATGGTGACCAGTTTGCAGTCATCTGCGAATTTGGTCAGCCACAGTCCTTCCATGTTGGCCTGTACCTCCGATAAATATATACCGAACAAGAGAGGTCCCAGGACTGAGCCTTGTGGGACACCACTTGTAACTGGTTTGGAGTCTGGCATGGCTCCAGCAATTCTAACCATGTGGGTTCTGTCCTTGAGCCAGTGTGCAATCCATCTAGTGACATAGGGGTTTATATTTAAGCTGGTGAGCTTCTCTAGAATGCCCGAGTGGGGTATTGTATCGAAGGCATTTGCGAGGTCCAGGTAGGCTGTGTGGACCACCTTCCCCTCGTCAATGGCCTTGGTGACTGTTTCAAAGAAATCAACCAGGTTTGAGAGGCAGGATCTGCCCTTAACAAAGCCAAACAGGGTATGATCCAGTGTCTGTAGGTCCCCAATATCTTTATTTATGAGGTCCATGATGATCCTTTCCATAGCTTTGCAGACCAAGCTAGTCAGGCTTATGGGGCAATAGTGTCCAGGATCCATTGAGGCACCACCTTTCTGTAGAGGGACCACTGTTGCTGTACACCACTCTTTGGCCACATATCCTGTAGTAAGGCTGGGATTGAACAGTAGTTTTATGTTTGGGTGTAGCTCTTCTTGGAGTTCATGTAGGACACAGCCCGTGGTCCCATTGATGCAGTGTTTATTGCTTTGGAGAGGGCGGCTCTTACCTGAACATCTGAGATGTCAGGGGGGCAGCACTCTGCTGAGATAAATATTTGCCCTTTCGGTGTGGAGGGGGGGGAGTTTGCGCTGAACCTGTCAGCTAGGATGTTGGCAATGTCTGTGGGTTTGGTGTTTCTATTGACATTTTGGACTACCTCTGAGCATATCTGGGAATTACCACCCAGGTTCCTAACATAACTAAAGAAAGACTTGTGATGATGCTTAGTGTCCTGTGCAATTTTCTCTCGAAGCTGGCCTTAGACAATCTTATGAGTGCCCGTAGTTTTTTGCTAATACTGATCAGTGATGCCTTCCCTTTTTGGGATTTTGCTGTATCATTTAGTAGCTTCCTCCTTCTATTGTATAGTTTGTTTATGGCTGGGGAGAACAAGACAGGGCGTCTGCCTTTGGAGGATTGGGTCTTGGTTTTATTCGGGATCGCATGATCCATGCATTCCTGAAGGTGTCCATACAATGCGTTTATAGACGAATCTGCGGTCTGGTCCATATTTTCCACAGGCCCAGGGGCTTTGAAGGTTTCCACCTCAGTTTTGAGGAGTGTGAATTTGCTTTAGAGAAGTTGTTCACTGTGGTTTTCTGGGCAGGGGGTGGGGTCGGGATGTGAATATCCAGTGAGATTAGTTTATGGTCTGATCTTACCAGTGAGGGATACACTTCTGGTCTGGAGCATAGAGTCCCCATGTTGGTGATGATCAGGTCCAGTATATTTTCCCTTCATGTGGGAGTGGTAACAAGTTGTTCCATAGCATTTGAGTTCATATATTCTAGGAATCTTTGGGCTAGGGTGTTGGAGCTAGAGTCATGCTCCCAGTCTATGTTTGGGTAGTTGAAGTCGCCCAATATAATGGTGTTTGGAGAGACCTTCATATTTTCCACTGTTCTCAGGAAGGCCGAGTGCGGTTCTTGGGTTTGGGAGGGTGGTCTGTAGCAGGCTATAACCTGGAAGGCAGTTTAACCCATTGTTAGTTGCACATGGATAGTCTCTGATGCTTGGTGCTTTGCCACCAACCTGGAGGTGTGGGTATCTTTGATGAATATCAATACTCCCCCTCCTTTTGTGGTTCGGTCCAAGTTTTGGGGCTGAAAAGCATGGCATGAGGTATAACCTGGTAGTGCTGGGGCGGTCTCAGTAGCCCTGAACCAGGTATCTGTTACTGCACAGATATCGATGTTCTCCATGCTAAGGAGAGTTTCGAGTGCATGCATCTTGAGGTTTAGACTTCTGGCGTTGAGTAGCATTACTCTTAGTTTCTTATCCCTTGTGATACCTATGAAGGTGGGTTTGTCATTTGAGCCTTGCCTAACAAAGGCACTATGGGGGTAGCAAGAGCCTTTGCCAATATCCAAAAGCCCAGGGGTGACAGGTGCAAGCCGTCCCTAGCAAAGCAGGTGGTTCAACAGAAGATGAGTATGTGAGGGTGTAGTGCCTGTGATTAGTTAGCAGTGGCATATATGACTGCTCACGTGGACAAATGCCAGGAAAGTCATATGCAATGTGTCACAGGCAACGTACATGTGAACAGGACAAACAGTGATGTTCTGTCAAGTGAGACATGGACATACATATAGTAAGCTATGCAGATGTCACTAGGAGTCCACAGAAGCTCTGTAACTATGCATTGCAGGTGGGATCAGTATTCCAGGGTAATTGCAAGCAAACATGCATGCAAACAAAGCTTCAGTAAGCAGGGCTGCATGTAGTCCATTGTACAACAAACAAGCTGTACCACTTCCAGTAGGTAACACTGCAAATATGCAGGCACTATGCACATCTACATGGAAATACACAGGTCAGATGGCTAGGGTCCAGTCTCAGCGCACACAAGTGTACAGACCATGTACCGTCAGGATGTACAATAACTGGATGGAAACCCATGTGCTCATACCTGCAGTAATACACATGTCAAATAACAGAAACTGAGCCTTCACTCAGTGGTTCCATACTTAGTAGGATGTATGCTACCTGGCTTGCCACCACAGTATCCCTGACATGTATGGGGACTCTCCCTCCTGTGACAGTTAGTTTTGTGTGTTGGGGCTGTCTAGCATGGTATGAGATGTGAGCTTGCAGTGCTAGGGTGCTCCTGTGTGTCCTGTACCAGTCATGTAGTACTGCACACATATCAACATCCTCAAACATCCGCATTGCAGAGTCCAGTGTGGGCAACATGCCACTTGCAGTTTACATGTCCATCATTGCGTATTAATACTTTCATTACCTTATCCCCTGTGCTACCTATGTATGTAGCCTTCTATTGACATCCTTACCACCAGTATGCCAACATGTGCAGATGATACACTATGGTACTTACCATGGGTGTAGACAACAGTACATGACAATCATACCCTTACTGCATCAGGCATGCTGTGATATACCCACAATTATTTCAGCACACAGTACTGTTAACAACATGATACTATTACTACACGTCTATGTAGTCACCCTGTGCATCAGCAACATGTTAACCTGTACCTGCACTGATGTTACAGATTGCAGGAGGTGGCACAGTTTCATCATATGCACAGGGTGTGATCTTGGTATGCCTGAGTCAGCCACCGATACCACCAATTGACATGTATGTGTATGTGTGTTGGTGAGGGACAGCAGTACAAGGTGGGGCAATGTTGATGCAGTGTGTGTGTGTATGCGGTAGCCCTAGGTGTTGTCAATTCGCATGTGTGTATGGATGCACACAGTTCCACCTCATGGCTGCCATATACTGGTGTTTGTGGACAGCCACAGACTGTACCTGCCAGGTCATACAGATCAGTGTCTCTGGCCATGGACACGGTACCTGTGCCTTGCAGGGGTGCTACGGACCGTATCTGATACCAACCCAGACTGGGTACTGTCATCAGAAGCAGGTGTTCATTGACTGAACACAGATCCCTGTCAGGCCTGGCCAGAGCCACGTGCACGTGGTCTCCTAGGGCGGTCTGATGACAGCACAGACCCAGCATTGCTGGGGCTGCTGCTGGCACTATGGGGGCGGCTGCGGCCCTGTTGTCATCCACGACGACTGCCAGCTGCTGCTGTTGCTGGCATACGCCCACGTTGACGCCTCAACCATCCACCATCGCCCTGGCTCATGGACATGTAGTTGTGGAACCGGTCTAATATGTCCCCACAACGTCTGTCTATGACATCGGTGAAATTACTGATGGCAGCCGCAATGTCACGCATACTGTCAGTCATGGCTGTGCGACATGCTGTCAGCTCCCTCAGACCCTGTCTGGTGTACCATTCCATACGTGACTGTGCCTGCATGACAGCCCGAAACATAGCTGAGGTTGTAAGACCTCTGTGGGCACGTCTGACAGGGGCAGTACGCCCACGGATGCTCCCACGAGAACCCCTGGAAATCTGTCTGTGTGGTACCATCACAGGGCCATGCCCATGGCTGCTGCTGTGTGGGGAGGCATGTGCCACAGATACCACATTACCCTGGTCAATGCCCACTGTATGCTGTCCATCACCTAGGGACATTGGTGACAAAGGGTGTATTGGCAGGATAACTGTGCACATTGATGGGGTTGACAGCTGTGTACTGTCAATCGGCTGACCACTGATTGACCCTGGCATACCTTCCTGTGCCATTACACAGATGTCATCATTATCAGTACCCATGGCACATGCTTCAGATTCCCTGCTGCATGACACCAGAGCAGCACCAGAACCTGTGGGAGGGAAACAGGAAACACAGTTTACAATGTCTACACAATATTACCAGTGATGCACACATCCACACATGCACAGGTCCAGACATGCACATGTGCACACATGCACACATACACACATGCACACATGCACATGCACACATGCACAAGTGTGCACATGCACACGTGTGCACATGCACACATGCACACATGCACCCGCGCACAACGTGCACACATGAACACATGTACACATGCACACGTGCACACATGCACATGTGCACAGGTGCACGCATGCGCACATGCAGACATGCACACGTGTGCACGTGCACATGCACATGCACATGCACACATGTGCATGTGCACACATGTGCGTGCACACATGCACATGCACACATGCACACGTGCACACATACACATGCACACAGTTGCACACAGTTGCACACAGTGGTACACTACTCAGTATGCGAGATATCAACACACAGACACAGACACACCTGCATGCATACACAGAGCACTACTAAGTGAGCCTAATATTATTATTACTATCAAGACTATTAAAGGTATTGTTAATACACACTCACCAGCATGAATAGGCTGCATTGCTGTTACACCGGAGGGACCTGCAGAAGTGAGGAAACTAATGTCAGTGGGCACAACTGTGCCATTGTTACTGAGTATGATACAGGTCAGTAGTACAACAGTCGCCTTTCACAGGTCAGCTGCTGATATTGAGGATATCACACTTGCACATTAAATACTATGATGACAGCTACAATTCAAGGACACACCTCACACATGCATTAACTACCAGTGTACACAACAGTCAACTATACATATGGCATATTACCTGCACGCTCATAGTCTTGCTGCTGTGTGGCTCCAGCCTCCATCATAATGCATGTCTGCTGCTGTTGTTGTTGTTGGCGTACTGGAGCCACTACACTCATGAGTAGTCCCTCCAGTCTGGTGAGTGGGGGATGTGTAGCCACCCCACCACCTGTGGCGACCTGTTGCCTGTGGATATCCGACGCACGCTGATGGACATTTCTGATTAAATCACTGCAGTGTTGTCGTACCTGCTCATATGTCCTATTATGCATGCCTATGTCATTTACCCGATGGACCAGGTCTTGCCACAGTGCAGCCCTCTCCTGCTGATTCTGGCTGGTGCGGGAAAAGAGCATTGCATAATCCCGCACCAGGCTCTGGTGTATCTCCTCATCCTCAGCTGTGGAGTAAGCTGGATTTCGCGGGTGAGCCATGTTCCTGAAAAAGGAAATAACCTGATATCAGCAATATATGTCAGCAGAATTTGGCAAACATACTACACATGCTACTCGACTGTTATGATACGACATATCTCACATATATAGCATCTGTCTGTCTATTGGTGGATACACATGTAAATGGCCAGGTATCAGTGCTCAGCCAGCAACTGTGCAACAGTACCTGGCAGACTCCATACGACATACTACCAAATCCCAGCAGTCAGAACACTGATTCAGGTCCAGATCACCTCCTCACTCTGGGGGTTTGTATCTAGGTACTGTATGGGCTACATCATCAACTACTGTGAGCTGACCACAAACTAATTGCCCTGGATATACATATCCCACCTCCACCACCAGCACAAACGACTATAGTGAATAACATTGCACATGCAAACTTTACACTTTGTAACAGTGACATGGTATGCTTTCAGCCCACTGGGCCAGTGGAAGACACAACCCACAATGCTGGCCCCTTCACAAATGCTTTTTGCGGACATCTCCGAGAATGCATGGATCATGCAGTCCCATATATGGCCAAGACACTCTCCACAAAGGGACAGCATCCTGTCTGGTGGACCCCAGCCATAGACAGATTGTATTACAAAAGACGGAAGCTACTGCAAGACAGAGCATAATTCCATAAAGTGAAGGCATGTCTGAGCAGCACTAGGATGGATCTATTTTCCCTCATACAAACATCCATGGGAAACTTTGAGAGGGAAATCAAGAGGGACACTACAGATAACCACAAGGCCTTCTTCAATTATGTTAGCAACCTGGTCAGAATCCCTCCACTATGCTCATAGTTAGTACACAGCAACAAATAATTCACTGAAACCACAGATATTGACAACATTGTGGCAGACAGGTTCAGTGCAGGTTTCCCCCCTCCCTCTCCCCCAAAATAAGACATAGTTATCCCAGCTGACTGTAACCTCCCTGTCATCACAGATGTCCAGGTGAGAGCCGCCCTCAGTAAAGCAGAATACACAACATGAATAGGACCTGATGGTATCCCCGGTTGCATGCTACATGAACTCCGACAGGAGCTAAACACACATATAGAAGTGCTATGTAACACTAGCCTGACTACGGGATATGTACCTGTACACTGGTGCACAGCAGCAGTGGTTCCACTCCACAAAGGAGGCACCTCAACATATCAATACAATACAACACAATACAATACATTACAATACAATACTATACAATATGCTATTGCCCCTGGGACTACAGCAGCATACTGTTCTGTTACCCTGACCATTGTGACACATATGGTGTGATGGTACCTGCTGCTGTCAAACAGTTACACAGAGTGACTCATATGGCATATTACCTATCTGACTAACATTCAGCAGGGGTATGTGTGACATGTACTCATGGGGAGTCTTGCTTCTTAACACTGTGTGGTTTATTGCAGGGTATGTCTTATCTGTGGGTAGGAACCTTTACCTCCACATGTGCTCTCTATTGCAGTGGCACAGACAACACACAGCAGTCATTTATGTTGTGGATGGTGTGAGGTGTTACTATGGTTGTTGGGCATCTGTCATGGGTGTGACTTAAGTATGTAAATCCAGGAGTGGTAACCTCTATGTGGGTAGTATGTGTGTACTCTGTGGTGTTGTGTCAGTCACTGTGCATTGGTAATGTGTTTGAGTGCATTGTCACAGTGTTGTACATGTCACTGTGTCCTTCTCCATATCTGTAGCTGTCATGTGAGGTACATACGATGGCAGCCATTATGTGGTGTGGAGGGGTACACTGACCTACATGTCCATAGCTGACACACCATGTCTGCTGACACATACCATGTGCAGGTATTCCAGGAATAGTGTGCCACTGTGAATATCATTGGGGGGACTATTGTACACATTTATGACCCTGTTCACCCCTGACACATGCAGTGGTGGGCAGCCAATCACATATCTGGTGGTTACTGGTGTAGGTGATTTGAAATGGGGTATGGTACTCCAGTTTTGACACTGGTGTTCACTCCATGCCTTTGTCACCAGGCACCTATTGCAATACATCTGTACACATGTGCCTCACTCAGAATATATATATACATCTCTCTCTCTCTATATATGCATGTCTGTATACATATACACATATATATATTGATGTACATATATTGCTATAGATATGGAGAGGGGGGTGTGACAGAGAGGTGAGAGTGACAGAGGGGTGGGACAGGGTGGGACAGGGGGTGTTGAGGTCGTCATATACAGTCATACCTGTAGATAGTCAGATCTGTCTGTCTATATATTGATGTACATATATTGCTATAGATATGGAGAGGGGGGGTGTGACAGAGAGGGGGTGAGAGTGACAGAGGGGGTGGGACAGGGGGTATTGAGGTCGTCATATACATTCATACCTGTAGATAGTCAGATCTGTCTGTCTATATATTGATGTACATATATTGCTATAGATATGGAGAGGGGGGTGTGTGACAGAGAGGGGGTGAGAGTGACAGAGGGGGTGAGACAGGGGGTGTTGAGGTCGTCATATACAGTCATACATGTAGATAGTTAGATTTGTCTGTCTATGTATATGTATCTACATATATCTATATCTGTATATGTGTATTACATATATATGTTTTTACATATTCTATCTATCTACATCTGTCTATGTATTCCTATATCTCTCTCTATGTATGTATACATATATGCATATTATATCTATATATATATATATATATATATATATATATATATATATATATATATATATATGTATATATATATATATATATATATATATATATATATATATATATATATATATATATATATATATACATACATATTTTGACATACATACGTATCCATATGATAGATACATATCAACATGTTTGTTTACCATACTGTATACACACACTAACATACTGCTAAACATACATAACTGTGAAACCTACTTTGTACATTGCACTACAACCTGCATTCAACCTACATTGATATGTGCACATAGATGCTCTCACATACAAATGTATGTACAGCCTTCACTGATAGTTGCTGTATGTCCCCTGCCCTTTGCACATCTTCATATACATATGGATACAGACCAATGACACATATGGAGGGTTCACAGTATGTAGACCTTTATAGTATTACTTTACATTACCTGTGTTTGTCACAGCTGCTTGTGTTGCCATCTGGTTTTGTGTCCTGCTGCTCCACTTGCCAGTTGTCAGCTTTCAGGTGGCTGTTGCTGACCAGTTTTGTTTGTGTATGTTTAATTTTGTTTTTCTCTCTCTGTCTCTGTCTCTGTCTCTGTCTCTCTCTGTCTCTCACTTCCTCCTCAGGGTGCAATGAAAGTATTGCATGTGTGGACTGGGAGTACAGCATGCTTTTGTAGGTATCTGCATATGTCCATGTGATGGCCTCTGCACCAATTGTTAGCCAGCATTTGCTAATTGCATGCAGCCAGTTGTGTATTGATTGCAGTTCTCACTGTGATTTCAGAACAGTGCTATAAAAAGGTATGTGAGATAGACGTAGCCCTTTCAGATTTTAAGGGCAGGGACCATGCTGGTATGCTGTGGACAATGTTCTGAGTGTAAAGGTTGGTATCTCTCTCATATTTCCAGCTGTGTTGTAGATTAACATTTCTCCATTCATTTCTCCAGTTTCCTGTACTAACTGTGTGTGTACACTGACACCTACGACTACTACTACTGTTAATGTGTGTGTGTGTGTGCTTTCCTGTGGGACATGTGGTGTAACTGGTGTATAGCAGTGGCTCTTGCACTTTGTTGCTATGGCTTCAATATTTGCCCTTTACAGTCACTACTTGTATACCTGCTAGGTGTCCTGACTGTAGTGTGCTGCTGTGGCTTTCCTATTTTCCATGTACATTCACACCTTGGAATGCTTGCTATATCTGCTAGGGTGTTACAGCATGCAGTGTGGTCTGGCCATGGTGTGGGCCTTGACATCTATTAGGGTATTTGAGTATGCTGCTGAGCAGGCCCCAGAGACTCTCAGGTGCATCTGTTATCTGCCTCATGGAATGGTACATATCAGTGGGGTACACCCATTAAATTGTCTGGTATGCTGCAGTTGTGACTGTGGGATAGCATGAGCATATGTATTACTACACTTTTTCTGCCATGCAAGTGGTGCATACTTTCAGGACTTCATAGTTACCATTACATGTGTTGTAACACCTTTCTGCCTACTGTTTGTGCATTTCACATGGAGTCTGTGGGGCATTCCTGTAACTCAGTCACTGTTGCTATGTCTAGGCTCTTAACTATTCAAATATGGTGGTGTCAAACCTCTCATGTGTACAAATATTTGCAGGTTGTCCACATTTCTGCCTCATATTTTGGTCAATATCTCATGCACAGCTTTTTCTGGCAAATCACTCTGGGCTCAAGTCAGAATATAGTGACAAACATTTAAGTTTCAGACTTCATACCCTTCCAAACATCCCACAAAATGCAGAACCTGTTACTCTCTGAACTGTCTAAGTTTGTTGTAACATTATTTTTAATGTGTCCCTGGTTTTGGCCCTTTGCTCCACATATTTTATTACTTGGTCCGGATGTGTTCCTGTAAGAGGTTGTGGGGTATGGGCAGTGATTATCCTGCTGTGAGTATGTGTGTGGCTTGCAAGGTGCTACAGTGACATTATTACCTACTAGCTACCAACTAGCATGGCTGTTTCTGTTCACACACTACTATCATAGATATCCACTAGATTTGACAGTAAATATACATGACATGCTTTGTGTACTACACATCCTATATTCCCTTTACATTCATTCCTACTATTACATGATATATTTATTTTAGCACAATGTTCTTGTATAACAGTCATGGCTTAGTGGTAAGTCATGCAGACTAGTGTTTCCAAGGTCCTGGGTTTGGGACTGACAGTGGGATTTTATTTTGCTTTTGAACTGACTACAGGACCTGTCAATCAGAGTGACTAAGGTACTTTTAAGCAGTTGTAACTGGGTTAGCGCTGGTTTGCGTGGAGCTCACGCATGCGCACTGGCGTTTAGCTCCGCGCATACACACGCACACCCACTTACAACCGCTTAAACGTGCTTACTCTTGCGCACACCCGCGCTATTTTCTTTGAAAGAAATGAAAATGGGGAGACAGGAAAGTGGTGAAAAAGGGGTCACAAAGAGGATAGGACAGTAGGGAAACAAGCTCGGGTTTTGCAGGAGGGATGTAGGTAAGGCCCATAGCTGCCCATTTCTTCATCAGCAACAGCTGTGCATATGTATGTAATTTGGTGTGACATTTGAAACCTTCCACCCCTGAGAGAGGTGTCAGGACAACAATAATACTTGTTGTACAGCCAATTGTAATTGATAGTTTCCATGTCCAGCAGACATATGTGCGGAATGGGCAGCTATGTATGGGACGTAATTTTTTTGTGGGTACAGAGTGCCCTTTTTTTTTTCAGGTGAGAGTGGTATGTCAGGTGAAGGAAGTCAGTATAGCTGGGGAGGTAGGTTGGGTAGGTCAACAGACAAGACAAACAAGACACATACAGGGGCGGTGTATGACACGTGTGGGGGGGTTACACAATTGATGGGGACAGAGGTTTGGATATCCAGAGCCCATGAGCCCACAGATGGCAACAGTGGAACTGATATCCCCACCCATGGGCAGTTGCCACTGTTCCTTCACTGCCCAGGACGGGGCTGTGCTGGGGGCTGTGTAGGCTGGGCAACAGGCATGCCCGTAAGTTGTGCCACCTGTGCCTCAAGCTGGCGTAGGAGCCCAAGAACAGAGTCCTGGATCTCCCTACGCACCACAGTCCGGACGCTATGGAGGGTGAGTGGTGGTTCTCCTCTAGCCACGCTTGCAGAGGGGGGACGGGCCCCATCCCCTGCAGTGCTTCCACCCCCAGGTGGCACAGGGCCACTGGAGGAGGGTCCAGACTGGGCACTAGTGCCAGGTGCACTCGCCAGCTAAGGTGGGAGAGGTGGGTCTGCTGGATCCCGCCTTCCCTGTCGTCCTATGTTTTGCATTATGTCATGACAGTTTGGGTTAGTAACATACAATACCATTCGCAATTAGTTGTAACAGCATGCATTAGTATTCCCATTAACCAAACACCCAGATATTCACACCATTGAACAGTGAGCATAACACATGCATAATTGGAACAGCAATACACAGTCCAACAACATGCAGGGTTGATTGATGGCAACAGGCCATCAGGTTTGGATGTATGAACAGGGCAGATGCATCAATGTAGATGCAAATATTTATGACCCAACAGGACAAATGTCCAGGGGTGTTAATTGTGATTGCATATACCAATTTCATGTGGAATGGATTATATGTGGTTATAGGGTGGGGTGAAAAAAATAATATTAACACCTTCGAATACCAGTACATATGCTGTACATTTCTAATAGCTACAGATATATACACACTACTGTTCTAACTACAGTTTCCTATATGATAACTACTTCAATTTGGTGATAGGACTGTTACTGCTACATCAATATACATTTTATTGTTATTCATACACTTTCATATCTGGCTTTGTTCAGCTACATCATCCTGCTACATTTGCTTTATATAGCTATAGACAACTGTGGATGTTTGATATTTCAGACAATCATACTATCTGCATATTGCAGACTGAGAGCAACATATCCAGATTTTGGGATACACATTCCAGCTGCAGCAACACTTTGAACACATTTCGCAGTTTGGTTCTACTTGTCACATTCATTTCATTCTGTACTGACTGCAGTATACTTTATTCAGGGTTATTACTACTTTATTGGTGGATTCATAACTCTTTCTCACACTCTCTCACTTGTTTTCATTTTACTATTCAGGATGGTACTTACTTCTAGGCTTTATTGACATGTTTTACCTGTAGTCATTACAATCCTTTCCAGCAGTCTCACTTCTGTCATGTTTCAGTATTTCAACAGGGATATATTTCACACATGTGATTTGCTCATCTTCTGCAGCTGTACTTTTCAGCCTGCTGCAGGTTGTGTACTATTATATTACAGGTGGGGCATCTTTATTTCAGACTTTATTTCAGACATTTTCATTTTTCTGTTTGGATTACAAACTGCAACACACTTTTGTAATCAAGCAATACTTGCAAACACTTTTACACTGTTACTTGCACATTTTATTACTTAGTGACTACACTGCACTCTTTTGCTAACTGTCATACTTTTATATTTCTTTACAGTTACTGGGAGTGGATTACTGACCTGCCTGGTGGCGCAACCGCACCAGCCTATCGCCATAGGCTCTGCGGTTTGCAGAACGGACACCTGCAGCTGTAATATAAATGAAGTAATATTGGAATACACATCTCCATAATATCAGATAATTTAATTTCTTACATACATAATTAAATGTAACTTACTCAGTAGTGGGGCATTGGGCATTTGCCGGGCCTCCTGGATCCAAAGGTTCAATTGGTCCTGCTTGCGTCTCTTCAGGTCCGCATGGTGGTGACAGACCTGCTCACCAGTCCTTGGAATCCCTGTGGCACTGGTGAGATCATGAGCCAACCGGTCCCACGCCTCAGCCCTATATGCTCCCCACAGGACCTGGCCCTGCATGAGTTGGGCCGCATGATTGTGGACTAGGAGCCAGACCATGTATCTGGACTCCTCAACGCCCCACCTCTGTGCTCGAAAGCAACTACCCTCTCCTACTCCTGACATTCTGGCTGCAAGTCAGTTCTACAACCGTTTATGCTGTGTATTCCTGCCTATGGGGCTTATATATTCCATTTTTCCCGCACGTATCTGTGATTGGCTATTTTGGAATTGTATCAACTTCACAAAATCTGCTTTGTCATGCTCCACTTTCTATTCATTCCTATATATTTGCTATTACTGCATTTCTAAGTACAGCTGTCGTGGCTTAGTGGTTCTACCTTGACTATGGTGCATGGTATCCTGGGTTCAAACCTGGCCACTGCTTTTTATATTTTATGACTGTCTAGACAGGCTAGGGGGTGTGTCTGTGTAAAGGCAGTTTTGTTACAGCTTGCTCAACGTTGCCCGTCAGTTAGCTTGTTTGCGCGGTGAGCAGCTCTGCGCAAACAGGTTATGCTGGTTTACACTTCATTTGGCTGTTAGCATGCATATTACGCTCAGCTCAGCTAGGGGCACACAGTTTCAGCATGTTAAACCACTGCTCACCTACGGGCACTCATTTTGCACCTGTTAAACCACTGCTCACCTACGGGCACTCATTTTGCACCTGTTAAACCACTGCTCACCTACGGGTACTCATTTTGCACCTGTTAAACCACTGCTCACCTACGGGCAGATGCACTCACCTTGTTAAACTGTAGCTCAGCTATAGTCACATCTCGCATTTTTTATTGTTTTCTTATCTCACATTTCTTCAATATAAATGGACTATTTCATTACATTTAACATAAAATATAATTTTATATGTGTACATATTTGTCAGGGACTTGTTTTGTGCTTATTTTACTAAAAAAAAATTGATGTTGTGGGGGCTCGAACCATGAATGCCTGCTCTTCAGCTGACGTCTCTACCGCTACGCTATTGCTTCTTGGCTTAATTTGCATATTTAGTTCTTATATCTTTTCCACTGACTGCTAACTGTGGCTGAGCTACGGGCACACCAGCGCAAACGAGCGCACTCAGGGGCAAACATCTTTACGATTTAAAAAAAATATATAACATGCTCATTTATACATTTTATGTTCATAGTCTGTGGGGGCATGTGTTGTGTTGTGTTTATTCACATTTCCATGGCCTCTGTCGTGGGTGTTTACTTTGGGCACTTTTACTCTTTTGGGGGTGTGTCCGCTTGCAGGGTTTGGCCTACGGACACGCCCCCTACTGTCTTCCATGGACCGTGTTAGCCTTTGGTGTGATTCAGCATGCTCTCATGAATATGCAAAGCATGCTGACATCACTCCGTTTAACTGCAGCCTCCGTGTAAGAGTTATAACTCTTACACGGAGGTTTCGTGAATCCTGCCCACTGAGAATCAAGCTCAATGCATGCAAAAACTTTTAAACAAAATAAACAAATGAAAACATGGTCACCAACCCCTGCTAGTTATATATAACTCTATTTCTGAGACTGCACAGATCTCACAGAAAGGACAAATTCAACAACCCTGAGAATCATAAGATTTTCTACTTTTGTCGACAGGTGTTGACCATCTGTTTAGTCAACCAAATTGTGTCAGCTAAACAGATGTCAATCAAAGCACCACTCAACTAAAGAAGCAGAATGCAGATGCAAGCATATAGATAGATAGATAGATAGATAGATAGATAGATAGATAGATAGATAGATAGATAGATAGATAGATGCAAGTAGCAGGGGGTGTGGGGGGTCCTGGGAGCTTGCACCCCTGCAAAATCCCTAATAGTCAATGTTTTCAGTTTCATTGTTGTGGCACTATTGAAGTGCCACAATGTTTTCAGTTTCATTGTTGTGGCACTTCAATAGTTTACCTTTTCAGTCTTCTGAGTTTGTTGTTATGAATGCCAATGATATGAACATTCGACATTCTAACTGTCTTTAGTCCCACTAAACATGCATGTATTAAATCTGCATTGTTAATTTTCAGGTATTTAATTTTGATCCTTAGTGACTGGATCTCCACGTGGCATATTTGCATGACTTCCTTAATGTTCTTTCATTTGACTACTGTGTAAGGATAGGGTGAAGTCCAACTGGGCTACTCAGATAAAACAGAGCAACTTTTTTTGTCCCAGTGGAGCTTGCCAATCAGTCCAATTAATTCTGAGGACACTGACACAGAGCATGCCCAAGGTAGGCAAGAGCCCTATGACCCATTCACTCATCCTAAGGAATTCTGATGGGGTCTCCATTCCCCTGAGACAGAAGGTAGGTAGCAGGGCAGCTTGCTGATACGTAGAGGTGACCTATCCTTTCTCCTTGAAAGCACATTCTCCCACCTCAGTAACTTCTCTGTGCATTGCCATTGCTCTTTACTTAGTTCATTTCAGTTGCCAGTATGAAATGCATCATAGTAGCATGAGATTTGCAGGCTGAAACCCCTCTGGGTAACACCTAGTGCCCCCTCACCCCCCGATGTCACCCTTGTGGCAAACTAGAGGCATCTCAATCTTCCTCAGGATGTTTGTTTTCCCAAGTTAACAAATCCCATAATTTTTTCTTGTTATTACATGTATTATCATGGCTGTGACAGCAATTTTTGGTGTGTGTTGATACAGTCTGTATTATACTAATATCACAATTGGAGTCAATGATTGCACACAATCTGTAGGCCTTCAGGAAGCTATTTGGACACAGGATGTGCATGTCATCTGTGATGTACATCACTTAAATAATGGACAAGAAAGGACCTAGCAGACAGCCCTGATGTATGGAACTGATCACTGGACCTGAGATATAGGTCACTTTGTACATTTCAACAAAGTGAGATGCCAAGTATGTGATACACTGGTCTACCCACTTGGTGATATAGCTGTTTATAAGCACATATGACAGTGTTGATTGAATACTTCAGTGTGGATTTGTGTCAAATGCCTTCAACTGGTCAAGTTTCATAAGATGATACTGTTGCCATCATGCATGCACTCAATGACCTCTTTGAGGACATCTATCAGATGTAACAGACATGATTTTAGCATGAACAACTTAAGCAGGTATGTTGCATATAGCTGGAATATTACTAGTGTCCATTTAGAAGAGGTCCATTATGACATGTTGGTCTACCTCACAGTTGAGGAGAGTCAGGATGTTTCTATACATGCATACACCAGGTGCTGTCCCCCCAAACTCAGATGGATGCATGTTGATGTACACCCTTCTACAGGAACATAGCCCATGTGGAGGGTGTGTTGACATGTGTATTCAGCCATATCAGGAAGGTGTTTGTCCTACGTCACGCCATAGGTGATGTGTGATGTTGTTATAGCCCAGTGATTCTTTGTGATAGGCCTGGATGAAGGTAAGACAGTGCATACTGCCTATTGTGAACTGGCCTAGGGTTTTGGCACAATCCCCCATGCAGGTATCATTAAAAAACACTCCCAGCTGGGTGTTAATTCTTACATCACTAGATGCGTAACCAATTAACTCACTGACAAAAGACATACTGTAAAAATTGCTATTATCAACCTGTACCGGTAGTGCTGTCACCATTGGCAAACTCCAGGAATGTGTGCTGGCCCTTCACTGTTTGGACATTATTTTTCAACAGTTAAGGCTAACGTATGTGGTCTTTGATTTACCATGTTTGATGATTCTTGCATATTAGATGCAATCATTGAGTCAACCAATGATAACATAGTACAGGAGGAGGTAACACAGACAAATGAGTGGGACAAAGGCACTTGATCTACAAATAAATGCACAAATGTGTCTTTTTTATGTTTTCCATCTGAAAAGTGGAATTCCATGTTAATCACAGCATTGACAATAGTCCTGCATTGAGTTTTATAAGAGTTCAGGTCAACTTATAGTAGATGACATCAGTAGGCCATGTGGGAAAGAAGATGTTGGGAGTCCTGAATGAAATGGATATGTATGCATAAGTAAGTATCAAAATACTGTCAGTCCATGGCATTGTAGCAGTAACTGTATGATACACACTTCCGTTCTTCTGTCTGGACACACACACACACATACACACACAGTTGACCCTGCCCTGTTGGGAGTACTGCATATCCACAAATCTGATACAGCCGATGAAATCAGGAGTGTCTGTTGATGAGAATATGCTAATAACAATGCCTACATGCTGGTGTAAAATGCTGTATGTAATGTCAAGCAAGAGCGCATACACACACACACACACACACACACACACACACACACACACACACACACACACACACACACACACACACGTAGATAGCAATCTGAACATCAACCATAAAGTGTCCACACTGATATTGGAAGCCTATGTTGTGTACATCATAAGTCATGCCATCATAATCAGATCTTAGGATTGTATGGCATCACTGTACTCAAACCTCATCAGAACACTAATAGAGTATAATGCTCCTTTTTTATGTACCTCATCTGACACATACAGCAGTTGGAGAGACCACTTGGATTTTGCATCAAGAAAACACAGGGCCTACAGACCATGCCATCATGTATGTGGCTAGATTAACAGCCATGTCACTGCAATCTGTCTTGCATAGGATGCAATGACATCTGCCTGGCCTCCAAGCCAGTCACTGACCCTGCCCTGGTGGAGTACACCATATCCACAAATCTGATACAGCTGATGACATCAGCAGGGTCTGTTGAGGAGAATATGGTAATAACAGTGTCCTACATGCTGGTGTAAAATGCTGTCTACAATATCAAGCAAGAGCACATGCACAGACACATAGTTGACTGCATTGAGACTAGAACTCCTTCCTAAGTACAGAAACTACAGAACACAGTATTTTACACAATCGTCATGGCACAAATCTGATTTGCGCTGTCTCAGACAACACTTTATAACTGATGACATCAGCAGTTTCTGTTGAGGAGAATATGGTAATAACAGTGCCCTACATGCTGGTGCAAATGGCTCTCTGTAATGTCATGCAAGAGCTCACAGACATACACAAGTACAATTGACTGCAGTGAGAAGAGAACTCCTACCTATCTAAGTACACAGACTACAGAACACAGTATTTTACACTAGTGTCATGCACAAACTTAACTTGCAGTGTCTCAGACAACACTTTATAGCTGATGAAATTAGCAGTGTCTATTGAGGAGAATATGGTAATAACAGTGTCCCACATGCTGGTGTAAAAGGCTCTCTGTAATGTCAACCAAACACACACCCAGTTGATTGCAGTGAGAATAGAACCCCTACCTGTCCAGTTACAGAATACAAAATACAATAGCACAAGTCTGAGTTTTATAAGAGTTCATGTCAACTTATAGTAGATGACATCAGTAGGCCATGTGGGAAAGAAGATGTTGGGAGTCCTGAATGAAATGGATCTGCATGCATATGTAAGTATCAAAATACTGTCAATCCATGGCATTGTAGCAGTAACTGTATGATACACACTTCCGTTCTTCTGTCTGGACACACACACACACACACACACACACACACACACACACACACACACACACACACACACACACACACACACACACACACACACACACACGCACAGTTGACCCTGCCCTGGTGGGAGTACTGCATACTCAATTCAAAAATTCTGAAATCACAACAAGCTTTCTCCATTTGAATAAACATAAAACTATCTGCATTATTTCCGTATACATCTCACCCGGCAACAATATCTCCACCCTTGAAGATATCCTACACTGGGCCTCAAACAAAATAAAATATGAAACCTTTATTCTAGGTGATGTCAATATTGACTGGAATAAAATCAACACTCCTTCTCCTCTTCTATCCATTAACCTTTACAACTTCACTCAAGTGATCCATTCAGCTACTCGACCAAACAAAAAACAACCTCCTGGTTCCATCATTGATTGGATACTAGTCTCCCACCCTAACAAAATTACTCTCTCTGGCACAATCCCCGACACTTTCAGTGACCATCTCCCTGCCTTCATCCATAGATCTACTAGCACCATCTAACACCAACATGTCTTTATTCAGACCCGTAACCTTAGCAACTTCAACCCCTCTACTTTCTCTAACATCCTAAAACAAATGAACTGGCAAATCCTAAACACTCTCCCTCTCGACAACGCTGTAGAACATTTTAACTCTGTCTTCCTAAATACTCTTAACTCTCTAGCCCCCCTAAGAAACAAATGAATCAAAAGCAACTCTGCTCCCTGGCTCACCAAAGAAACTAAACATATTATGCACCACAGCGACAAATCCTGGAAGCTTTACCAGAAAAACAAACTGTCCACTGCCCTCCTCCAATATACCCAACTCCGCAACCAAGTAAAAAAACTTATTACCAAAGACAAAAAAAACTTCTATAACAAATTTCAGCTCAACAACAACAAGAACCCTAAATCATTCTGGAATTCAGTTAACTCCCTTCTCCATCCAGGATCTAGAAATAACCCCTGCCCTGATCCTAGCTTAACTGACAGCGAACTGAGCACCCATTTCAATACCTTCTTCACTGAATCCATAGCCAAACTAACTAAAACATTCCCTACTACAAACCCTCCCAACTCCCTCCACACAGCACCCATCTCCCCAAATAACAATTCCCCCAATTTCCATCTCAAGCCAGTATCTACCTTCCTAATAAATAAGCTTTTATCTAAACTAAAGCCTTGCTCTAATGCTCCAGACAATATACCCTCAGCCTTCCTCAAATATGCAGCTGATGGTGTTGCTCTCCCAATCAGTATCCTGATCAATAGATCCTTAAATGAATCTTATGTGCCCAAACTCTGGTGTTCAGCTTACATTCTTCCTCTTCATAAAGGAGGCAAAGACACCTCCATCTCCAACTTCCGCTCCATTGCCCTCCTATCTCCATTATCTAAAATCCTAGAAAAATGTGTCCACCAACAACTTCTGCCATATCTAATTCAGAATGACCTCCTTACTCCCACCCAGCACGGATTCCGCCCTGGCCACAGTATTATAACTGCCCTTCTATCCTTCCTAGAAACAGTCAATCTTGCTCGAGACTCTGGACTTAGAGTATCCGCAGTTCTGCTAGATCTCTCAAAAGCCTTCGACACCATTTCCCATTCCAACCTTCTCCTCCATCTTGTAAACCTTAATCTCTCCTCCAACACTCTTTCCTGGTTCTCCAGCTACCTTTCAGACAGATCACAAGCTGTCAAATGGAAGAACTCCTCCTCTTCCTTCCTCCCTACCCTAACTGGTGTTCCTCAGGGATCCATCCTCGGACCCATGCTTTTCAACATCTTCATAAATAACCTTCATGCTTACATCCCTGACACTACAGTCATCCAATACGCTGATGACTCTACTTTGGTCTGTGCCGCCCCCAACATTCCTGAACATCTGGATAAAACTCAAATAGCTTTTCCCATTACTGAGTGTTGGATGCACCAAAATCACCTCTCCCTCAACTCTAATAAATCTAAAGTCCTAATATTCCTCCCCTCCAAAGTCCCCTCCTTTGACAAAAACACTTTCAAGATACTAAGCAAATCTTCCAATTCAATAGAAGTCGTCCCCTCTGCAAAACTCCTAGGCATCATCATAGACGAACACCTCAAATTTGATCTTCATATACTTCAAAATATAAAGAAAACCCACCAAATGTTAGGCATGTTATATAGAAACAATCAATTTCTCTCCAACTCCTGTAGGCATACCCTGGCAATAAGCTACTTCCTACCTTCTCTTCTATACAGAGCTCCTATCCTAACCAATCTGTCCTCATCTATCACCTCTAAACTTGAATCTTGCTATAATATCTCCAAATTTGCCACCAAATCCAAAACCTCAACTCACCACTGCCTCTGCCTTCAATCCCTGAACTGGTTAGAACTCCCTAACCACCTAGACTATCTCCAACTAACCTATGCTCATAAACTAATATTCTCCCCTGATAAATGCCCAGCCTTAAAGAATATTCTCCCTCCCTAAATCCCAAACAGATCTTTGAGATCTGAACACCAAAAGCTAATCTCCATTCACAAACCCAAACGTCCCACTGGCCAACTCCTACTTTCCTTCTCCCTAGGTAAAAAATGGAACTCTCTCCCTCCCTCACTTAGGACTCTTCCTAATCTTGAAGCCTTCAAAAACCAACTCTTCCTACACCTATCTTCTAAATGGAAATGCTCATGCTTTCAACCTACATAAACTTTCCCACTAAGCTTTACTTACTCCTGCTCTACTAGACTCTCATGCTTAATCCCTCTTCTCCAAAGAATCTGTAATAACAGATATCAAATAAACTCCTAGATTGCATTTAAAATATATATATATATATGATTAATATTACACTTGCAATTTTCTCTTCTTTGAGTGTATAACCTACATTTTTGTAACCTTTCTTTTTGCTATTATATTTTGTACTTAATCTCTAACATTTTGTAACCTTTTGTATTTGTAACCTATTTTTTTTGTATTGCACATGGAGCTTTTCTCCCCGGGCCTCCACCGAAAATGGGCACATCTTGGCCCAGTGGATTTCCCCGGTAATCAAACTGAAAATAAAAATGAAAATAAAAAATATAAATAAATATCCACAAATCTGAAAAGTCGATGACATCAGGAGTGTCTGTTGAGGAGAATATGCTAATAACAATGCCTACATGTTGGTGTAAAATGCTGTCTGTAATGTCAAGCAAGAGTGCATGCACACACACACACACACACACACACACACACACACTTGACTGCAGTGAGAATAGAGTTCCTACCTATCTAAGTACACAGACTACAGAACACAGTTCTTTACACAAGCACCACAGCACAAGTCTGACTTTTATAAGAGTGGAGGTCAACTTATATTACATGAAATTAGGAGGCCATCTGGGAGAGAAGATGTTGGGAGACCTGCATACGTTATAACTTCATAGATTCATTTGAGGCTACTAACCTAATGGCCCTAGGGTTTTTACAATCCTAGCTGTGTAAAAATACAAGTAACCTTATTGAGCATAGTTACATGGTTGTTGTAAGTAGAGTGATTTCATGAGCAGCACCAACTGGCCCTGTCCATGAGGGATATTAGTTCCAACCTAGAGGTGATTTCACAGCCACTCAACCAGTTGTCAAGGTTGCGCTCAAAGAAGGTCATTGAGGAGCACTGCTTGAGCACTGCTTCACCACAATGGGAACCTATTACAAAGTAGTGCCAGTTACTGGGGGATATATCTGTCTCCCCAACATGTTCTGTTTATGTCACAGGCTAGGTTGAGAACCCTGGAGCAAGTTATTCTTGTCCAACTCGATTTGCAGATGCCGAACATTTCACGGAGGGCATGGTCTGAGACTGTCTGTAGGCCAGGCATAGGCCACTTCTCAGCAGCCTGCATGATACCAAGTACAGTGACAGGTCTTTCAGTCTTTCTGTGTATGTCATGTTTGTTGGCCCTGGATTTTGCCAGTCACAAACCTCTCTGTTTTCCCCAATTGCTGGAGGTGTTTGGTGTGGTACAGTCAGAAGAGACCATGGTACTCAATTAGTAGTCTGATACAGGTAGAGTACACCAGAGCTATGACCTCCCTGGTCTTGGATGTGTTGTCCATATGTATGAGGGTGCAATGCAGAATGTGTGTCTCACCATGATAGACACATTGTGATGAAGTGTAGATTGCTGTTAGCATGTGTTCCCATGTCTCACAATACTGTGTTTGAGTTTAAAGAGGTGCTATGTATATCATAATTAGCAAGGGTACTTCATTGCCAAAGGGGACAATGAGGCATTGTTTGCTTTAATGTTCAGTTAATGAGTTTGGCACCAATCTTTTGTCTGTATCAGCCCCTTCTGTAATATGTTACCATCATTGGAGGACTCTATATGAGTGTGTCCGGTTAGCAGTCATCTGCACACTTGGTAAACCACAGGCCATCTACTGTTGCCTGTGCTTCAGGGTAGTAGTTTCCAAACATTTGAGGGTCCAGCATAGATCCTTGTGGTATTACACTGGTAAGTGGCTAATGGTGGAGGTGCAGTCCACAACTTTGAGAGTATGGTTTCTGTTGATGAGCCAGTTGGCTATCCATCTAGTACTGTGTGGCTTAATTCCTGGTTGGGAGATCTTTACTATGAGACATGAATTGGGGATAATGTCAAAGGCCTTGGATAAGTCAACATAGGTGGTATACCCTGTTATCCCTCATTCAGGTATTTGAGGTCAGTATCTAAGAAGTCCACAAGGTTCAATAAGCAACATCTACACTCGACAAAAACAAATTGAGTCAGTTTAAGTGTGTTGAAAGTCACTTATGTCCCTGTGGATAAGGTCCATGATGATTTCTTCCCTAGCCTTGCAGATAAGGCTTTTTAGGCTTCTGGGTCAATAGTTGCAGTTCTGCATGCTACCAGATTGATATGCATTGCATATCATACAGCATTTGATATTGCTTTCTGTAGTGTAGGTGTTATATGTGTGAAAAAAGTACAGAGACACCAGGGTTATAGTGCTTTGGGGGGGGGGGGCAATGCATAGCAGTATTGTAAATATGTGACATATTATTAGAGCATTTAGTCTGTAATGTTCCCACATGTGATTTAATGTCATGCACAGGAAATTGACAGTAAACAGTGGTAATACATAATAATAATTACTTTTCTATAATGCTGTAAGCAGTGGGTTTGTGTGACGGTTGGCAAAGTGTAGACACGTCTGAGATACTGCGCAATTGCGAGCTACATTGCTAAAGTCTAACAGTTAGTACTGAGTGTATTAAACACACCTGCAACTTAACTGACTCTGTGGCAGCATGTATTAATCCATGGATATATTCCTTTTTGGGCCCAAATGGTAGTGGGTTCCAATCTAGGTGTACCTATTACTTTTAAATACTTTTAATTCAACATTGATAATGCAATGATATTAATTCTTTATAGCACATGTGTTGCTGTGTGTTGGCATAACTCAGCAGAGTTAAGTGACATTGGGCAGTGGTAATGGCAGCATTATGTCACTGCTCATCATTGCTGCACCTTGGTGCACAATGCACATCTCCATGAAAAAACAGAGCTGAGAAAGTAAAGGGATCAATTGCCTTTTCTGCTACTTGTGTATTTTGTGTGTGATTCTAATTTGTAACCAGAGTAAAGTGGGGGTAAATGGGGTAGATAGGGAAGTGATGAAATGAGGAACAAGTAGGAGGAAAAACAAGGGAAAGTAGGACATGAATGTGCATGAGGAAGGTAGAAAAGAACCATAGCTATTCATTTCTTTAACAGAGCAAACGGAAAATATGTGCAGAATATTAACAGAATTTGGACTGTCACTTCTAGCGAGAGGGGTGACCACAATGCAATCATGTTGTATAGCCAATTGGACTGAATCAAGTGTGTCAAGAAGACGTGTGCAAAATGGAGAGCTGTGTATGGGATGATTTTGTTTTGTTGGACAGGTGCCCATTTATTTTTTGAGAGAGCGAGAGGAATGTTGGAGAAGAGACATACGTATGCCTGGGTCAGGTAAGTTTGGTAGGTGAGGAAGCAACTGCAAACAGACAAGACAAATAAAATAAAATACAGGGATGGTGATGGATACAAAAGGATGGGGGGACCATGATTGGGTTGAGTGTGGGGACAAACTGGGCCCATGGCCTTCAAGCTTGGATGGAGTGAGAATTGAGTTCTCACCCATTGGACTGTCATCACTGTCACCTTACTCCACAGGTGGCTGATGTGCTTGACATCTCCTCCTCCTCCTATTGGACATGATGGAGAGCAGCCTCTCCATCTGACATAAGCATGCACAGTGGTGCACCACCCTATACACCATCCCTGGCAACTCACTGTGGGTGATGAAATCACCACCACTACCACTGCTTCTGGAGGGTACCAATGGACCACTCTTTGGGGCTGGACTACCTGAGGGTGCAGGTAGTGCATTGGCAGCAGATGCAGTATTGCCAGGTTGGCTCCAGACTTCCTGGGAATCATTGCTGGAGCCGGTGGAGCAGGGGCAGGCTGATCCAATAGGGTCGACCTTCCTCATTGTGCTGTGGAGCATTTAGTGATGTTGAACACATAGATGACATGGACACATTTTGATGATGCATAATAAAAATGAAAAAGAAAAAAATTAAAAAAATTAAAATAACAAAAATATTTTCAAAAATAAAATAACAGAATAAAAATAAAACAAAAATATTTTAAACATAAAATAAAATGAAATAAAAATAAAATGAAAAATATTTTGAAAAATGAAATAAAATATAATAAAAATAAAAAGAATAAAAAAGAGAGATAAGGGTTGGGGTGAGAGAAAAAAGACATAAAATTAGTATCATATGTGTCATGCAATGCATTAATCCAGTTATACAACTCTATTATCTTAAGTTTTACATTTAAGTGTACTTCCTAAAAGATGCACACCATACTATAGACTGCTGCAAGTAATCTTTGAAATCTGCATATTTTACATATATGTGTGTTCCAATTATGCAGATTACAGTTTACAGCAGGGCATTTGTGCCACTGGTCTAGAGGTTTTAATTTAATGTAAATATTATTAAGGAAATAACAGCACTGTATAGTTGTGAATTGTGGTATTTAAACCCACGAAATCTGACTAAAATATAATATTGGATACTTACAATGGATTTGTGCTACAGACTAATGCATGCATATTTGCTTTTACATTTGGGATATGCATGCTCAATTTGATACAACTCTATAAAATACCAAAAAGCTGTATTTAACTTTTAATTCTGCAATAACACTTCTTCTCTGCTGCATACATGCCACTCGCTTCCCTCAGTTTCTCCAATTGAGTTTCATAGGTCCATGCATTGAACTCCCTATCTGTGATAGCTGGAGAAAGAACAGAAAAGAAGAGCATTATGCATGCCAGTCTTACCTAGATTAAGCTTTCTATGTCTTACAAGTATTCTCTTTTGTTGCTACACAGATGTGGGATGTCCCCAGTACTAAATTCCTCCAATCAAGGGTCAAGAGTATCCCTCTTCCTCCTCTATGGGTCATTAAAATTATGCCTACATTGCTTTCCAGTGTGCGGGATACCAGTTGTACGGGGAGCCAGAATAGTTCCCCTGCTGAAGCCTGTGGCTGTGGTGCTTTACTAGAAGCCCAGTAAATATCCTGGACTACTGGACACCCCAGATCTAGGCCGAAAACCTGGCACCTTCCCCACTAATGTCAGCCATGTCTACCTGCAGACCAAGGGCAATGGAGACTAATGTTTTGTGTGTACACCCGAGCAACACATTTGAGTGATGGTAAGCAAACAGCAGCAGTGCCAAGCAGTGAGGAATGAAATAATTGTAATTGGAATGCTAATCTGTTAACACAATAACAATGTCTCATCTCTCATACATATAATTAATATCAGTCCACAATCTAAAGTGTTATAAGCAACAGTGAATATAATGGGAAGTGGGAAAGAGTAAAAGTGTATGAAATATCTTGTATTAGACTCCAGGGCCATGTGTATGGCAGTCCTACACTTACACCTGTTGCCAAAAGAAAGTTGAAATAATAGTTGCTCAGTCACTGCTATCAACTACAATGTCACAACAGTAAAAAAAACAGTTGGACATTCTGTGCTAGAACCATCTGTACTCCAGCCCTATGCTTACACCTGCTGCCACAGGACAAGTTACATGACATTACATAATTTAATAATCATTCTTAAGCTCTCTCTATTAACAGCTGGACAGTGCCACTTAATGGGTTTACTTGGCACCCAATAGAATGATTTGAATTAATTGGGTTTCTATTTTTGGCTGACTGGGTGCTTTTTGCTTTCTGGGTGGTCCAGTTGCCCAGTTTGTGCAGTGCTGTGCTCAGCACAAATAAGATAAGCACAGCCAAACATGCCATTCATTTCCTCCATTCCTGTGAATTTGCTAAGCACTGCATTATGCAAACATTTGCCAAAAAAGAAAAAAAAGAAAAAATAAAGAGAAAAAAGAAAAACAGCGGGAAAGTAGCTGACATGAGGAAAATCAATGCATGACATAGACACTACAACATGTTAGTATACATGAGGTATGTCTACAGAGGTCTGGATTTGATCTCTCACTTCAGTGAAACTTCAGAACACATTAAAGGTGCCTTATCCATCTTTGCCACACAAACAGCTTTGCAGCAAGGAACAGAAATTATTCTGCATACAACCAACTGCAACATCATCTACAGTAATACAACACCATACAGCTGTTATTTGTACATTATTTTTGGGTATAGTGCACTAAGTGATCTCACAACCATTTATGATTATTGTTTGCAAATATACTGCTCTGTGTTACCTCCCTTTGTTTGTTGGTCATTCTTCTCTTAGACCAGCAATCTGAGACATGCAGTTTGTAAGGCAGTCCATATCAGTGACCTTAAAATGTGTGAGGATATTACATGGTAATGATATCATATTCAGTTGCCAACAAATGAAGGGGAAGTTGGATGCGCATGAACAGAACCTATGAATTATGCGCTGTTTACTTATATTTCCAACACTGACAAAAGTACATCTAACACTTTGTAAGTCTAACACTCACTGGTTGTAGGGCAGTCTGCATTGCTATTGTGTTTACCTTCTCCCAACAAGTAATCATTCAGAGTTGCAATACATTAAAAGAAACACAGAGGAAGTGCCTGCACTATAGTGATATCTGCTGCACAGAGCCAAGGATTTGGGATTCAGTAATTCTTATGAGTTCACAACTTCACCATGCTGACAGCCCTGAATTCACACCAGAAGTCAACTGTGTAGCTAGGAAACTGAAGGTGAGCAGACTTGTTTATGTGGTGAACACAGAACAGAGCCTATTACTTTGGGATATATCTGTACAGAGTATTACTGATTTTGCAAAGCTATGGCTGCATTTTGTCAGCTACATACTGCATATGCTGACATGTGATTATGAATAATCTGTTTAATAGTTTAGATATATATATATATATATATATATATATATATATTTTTTTTTTTTTTTGATTAGCACAGGCTTTTACACTTTTATCTGTATGCATTATTTAGAAGTGTACTGATGACATGGGCAAGTTCATCAGGGCATTTCACAGGTATACATGACTGGCAATACTTTAAAATGGAATATGCTGTATTAAATCTGTAGACATGTTTTAGGGACAGATCATTTGATAGCACTTTTAGCGTTTCAGCAATGCTTTGTTAGCCCAATTTAGTCAAATTTGTCATTTGCCTTTTCTTTTGGGAATGGGGAAGCAAAGCTGCTTTTCTGTTATGACACAAAAAAAGGATATGTTGTTAGTGCTACTCTCCTTCTTTTAGATCCAGCTTACACATCTAAGTGAAATATGTCTCTGCTGTCACATATTAAGGACATTTCCATACAAATCTCCCACCTCTTATTTGCTTATACTACCAAGTAAGAACATGCAAGGATATACCACTCATTCATAGTATTACACAATGCACTCCAGGTTCAAGACTTATCTTGTAAATGCAGCAGTTGCTACAGTTTTAGTTCAGGGTTGACTCTCTCTGATGTAGGGAGTACACAGCCAATACATGGGGAGGTAAAGGTTGTGAGCATTGCGTGGCATCAGTGGTACTATATGAATGTGAGTAGGAGGAAGGTTTTAGGCACCTATGTGGTGAGTGTGCTATGCATTGTCTTTTAGCCAATGTTAGGGCATATTTTGCATGCCTACATCTGCCTAAACCCAAGGCAGCTGCTGGTTCCCCCTCTGACTCCTCACCTGCATGTGGCTGTGGTGACCTTGGCATTGGTGGTCGGTTGTGTGCTCCTTCTCCTTGCTGATCCTGCTAAAGCTGTTTTCTCAGGATGATGCTGTGTAGCATGGCACATACTGTGAATATTTCAGTAGATGGCTATGGATTGTACTGCAGGGCTCTCCCCAGATGTATGTAGGCAATCCCACCTTCAGCCTTGCCAAACTGCCCATTCAGTTCAATTAACACTTTTCATTCTGTCACTAAGTCAGTTGATGTATAACATAAACAAACATACTTTTCTGTAGACTGTCACTGCAGTGATTCACCTATCTCTAGTTTTCTTCTGGAGTGATCATTTCATGGTAGATAACCATCTATTACAGTGTTATATCTGTGTTATTACACTGTATAATAAACATGAATCAATTTATTAGGAATCTTATTATGTTCCATTTCTTTTTTAATTATTTTTTAGAATATAAATACATTTGGTGAGTTATTAATTTATTGTCAAATCTCTGAGTGACTGCTTGGCTGTGATGTAGTCTGGGTCACTTTTTAAGGTGAAATCTGCTGCAGACTACAGAAAATATGCCTATCCGTTATAAGCTGTTTAACTGCTCTGTTGCATCTTAAATGGAGGATGACATGACTTAGAATCAAAAAGTACCTGTTAGCTGCAAATTATGCAGGAAATACTTATTAAACTTAATAAATTTAGTTCTAGTGAAGACGAATACATATGTTTCCAAGGGTTCTACTCTAAAACACCAGTGTCCTGAAGCATAATTACTGCAAAAAGAAACAAGTAAGAAAAACACTTTTAAATTGTCTGTTGGTGAAAGTGTGATATTCAAAAGCAATTTGGCAGTCTTACTTCTGTTGTTTATCTATGTAAAAACCTCTTTGAATGCTTATGATTGTTCATAGGCCTGTCATATGAGTTGGATGTGACTCAACAGCAATGGAAAGATGGAATTGTTTTTTAGCTTTTTGGTAACTTTGTCACTAATTTGATTAATACGGAGTATAAAAATGAAGCAGAGTTCTACATAAAGGCATAGGTATGGGTATTGTACATTTTCAGATTTGTTGTTTTCTGGATTAGGAATAAAGGCAGGGTAACTTTGACTATTATTGTTTTGTGTTGTTTAGTCCCAAAGATCATGGAAGTGTTATTACATCTAGGCTGAGATGATGTAATGAAACCATTATCAGTAATAGTTAAAGGTCTTTGGTGTGGTGGACCTGAGCTTTGTATTAAGATATCATCTGTATAGAGGTTTGTTTCTAAAGAGGGCATTAAAGAGGCAAGGATACTGTTCTGATAATGAAAGTCCGTTCACTGACAGAGAGAATTTTTGAACCATGTGACAAGTGTCATTAAGTCTTGACAAGTATTTCATGCTCTCTTTTGCCCTTTTAATCATGACAAAAAAATACCCACCTGTTAAGTAGCCTTTCTCCACAGAGAAATAGATTCTGTGGAAGTTAAAGTATGAATTGCTGTCAGTGTTATGTCCATTTCTGAAATGGTGTCATGTACAAATAAGAAGAATATATTTTTTTATATAATTCAGCAGTTGTTTATGGAGGCCTTTTCTCAAATATTACAGATTTTTGCTTTGAGACTAGGAAATGACCTTAAATGGAACAACCTTTGCTGTGGCATTAGGCTGTACAGAAAACATAATGCAATATAGTATTCAACAACCACTAACAGTGGGGTAATAAGTATGAATATCATCTTCACAAGCAAATATTTCTACCTGGTTGTAGGTGTTACAAGAGGTGACCAAACAAACCTTTAGGATCTCATATTGACAATCCAGTGCCATGGTATTCACTCAGTCCCATCCAGAAGATTACTTATCTACGGTAAAAAGGAGGGATTTGGTAAACTGTTTAGTATAATAATAATTATATTGTTCCATGTAAGCTGACTCTTCCCTGACGATACCGGAAACCCTCTGTAGTAAAAGGCTACCGATAAATATCAGGGACACCAGTTTGGTTTCAACCTCACAAGTTAAGTTCTAAGAAAGATGCTAGTATTCCAAAAGTCATAGAGCCTGAAATTATTAATCAGTTTTCCCAGAATAGATCAAGCCTCCACCCTATGTCATGGGGGGTATGGAAGTCTCATTAGTCTTAAAACACCCCAACAGCCTTTCCTTACAAAACTAGATTGCTTGTAATTGTTCCTCTGCCTATACCTAAAACTTATCTTCTCATCAAATTCTTATATGACATCAGTTCTTTACCATAATGAGATTAGCATGAACTTATTAGCCATCTTATCCCTTCTATAGCACCCTAAGTATTTGATATTAAGCCTTTAATTTCATACCTCACCACCCAATTATTTCCCAATACATGACAATTCTAGAAGCTCATAAAAGCTAATGCACACAGTTGAATTAAAATGTGCCCTCACTTTCATTTTGAACTGAAAGTGTTTCATGTTCAGAATGATGTTATTCCACTAAAATATAAAAGAGCAGGGCCATATTCAATAAAGCCTACACTAAATGTACAATAAGAGTACACTAGCTGTAATCGATATGTATTCATGAACATCCCTACCACATGTTTTTGCTTTCTAGTCACTCAGAAAGATTACACTAAGTGTACGTGAAGTCTACACTTTGTGGTAATCTTTATGAATTCCTGTAAATATTTAAAGCTGCAAGAAAATCAGTGGGAAAACTAAAATTAGGAGGAAGAAGGTATGAGTTATGCCCATGTTGTCTGTTCACTCAAAATGGTATACACTTAGTGTAGGCATTATTGAATCCTGGCAATTGTTTTGCAGGTACTTACCAAGCGATAGAGATTGTCAAACAACCCCAGAACCTACTCAATCAAACTTGCTCCCTAATGATCCCCTCTATCCAATATGGGCTAAAAGAAATGTCCTTGGGTTAGCAAATATCAGTGCCCAAAGTCTCCAACTTAATCTGTATCCCTGTACTAACATAATTACTGTTTATAGACACAATACAGCAGTAGTTTCTAAAACTTGATTGTGACCATATAGTAAAAGCACAGATGTACTGCCTCGATTCAGATATAATATAATGCAAAGGGAAAGACGTAGAGCAGCTGTTATCTCTTTTCATACAATAAATTCTGATTATCATCGGCAAATTTATCGTTCTTATTTTCAGTCAGCAGAAAGCCAAGTCATAGGTTGTACCTGTATCTCACCTGACTTGAGTAGCGACACTAAAGAGGAGTTTTTTTTCTCTTGACCAGGTAAAAATTTCAAATGTAAACTAGTTACTGCAGTTAATCTGAAATGCTCCTAAGAAATCTTTACCCATTTAGCCCCAAAATCTTGCGAAGTTTACTACAACCATCACTATAATTGACAGTGTAACCAACAAGCAAATTAGCTTTGACTGGTATTTAGAAGAGGTTCTTCACAACAGTGTATTCACTAATAAAGTGTGAGATAGCTAATGTAAGCAACATATATTTTTATAATCAATGTATTTCTTCTAATTTTTTTTATTACTGTACTTGTATTTGCTAGAATATGGGTTGTTTCCTCTGACTGGCTTGCATCATTTCCTATGGAGTATTTAATGTACATTTTCTGGTATAAGGTTTGAACCTTGTAAAAGCATGAAACCAAGACAACCTTTTTTTACTGTTATTATTAAATAGTATGTTTTTATTTACTTTTCAGTCAGATTTGTGAGTTGCAAGAGTGATGGCCAGACAGCTGAGTCTTCTGTTTTCCCTGTAGTAGACTTCAGCTCATCTCATGAAATTTCTTGCAGTTCCTCAGCAAGATAAGACATATGACTGATTCTCTATGTCTTGGGTTTGTCCTAAGGTCTTCACCCAATGCATCAGTCCTGGTACACCTCAAATAATATGCACACAGAGGGTATCATCAGTAGGTGCCAACACTACTTCAAAATGACTCCTTTCAATTTAAAGATTCAGTGACTGCACTTCACTATCCCCCTGACATGCTGAACACCTTATTTTCTCTCATGGATAGCAAACACAGCCACCCTGCAAACATATATAATTTCTGCCACTTGTGTATATGGTATGATGTTTTCAATACCAAATGCAACATTATGCGAGGACAGAAACATGAATTGATTGGTAAATTGAGACATTCATTCTATTACTGTTTTTTCACCTCATTACTACACTCCATTATAATGCTTCCAGTAGTGCCATGTTGCAACTATTACCTGGTCAGTCACCTCTACCTTCACTTATGAACAAGACCACAAAATATTTAAAATCTTCTACTAGAGGCTATTGCTCCTTAGTACCTGCAATCCCCAAGTTCACTTCATTCCATCCACCTTACACTCAATGACTAACTGTCCCAGCACATGCTAGAGATCACATTTATTTGAATGTAAGAGGACAACTGTTGAAAATAACAGTGATGCAATGCTTACTTACCAAAAAATGTACAATCACAATATAGTGGCATCCTGCTCATTAAAATCATGAAGAAGAGAAGAGACAAGACACATGACAGGTGAAGCCCTGTGCCTCCTTGCAAAAAAAAAGTATTTCCTTGTTATCAGTGAGTTTTGGCATTGTCTTTGTTTCCTTGCAAACTGCAATTTGTTTTTTAAAGTTGCAGGACTCGCATGTACATGTCTCTCACTTATGTTAAATAGCCTCGTTTTTACTGTTTTAGTTTCTGTAATGCTTTTGCTCCCCATTTCATTTTTTAATGGCCAGATTAGTTCCAGTGCTGGAAAATATATTTAAAAGGCTTTATTGCCATCTTCCCCTTGCAGTGGTTGAAATTAATCTTTATAGATTAAACCATGACTCTGGCTACAGAACAAACAAACAAACAATGTATACATGCATACATACATATATACATGGATAAACTGTTTATGATACTTCTGAGTGTAGAAGAATAAGAAACATTTCAGTTTAGACATTGTGAACCTCGAAATATGGCACTGGAGGCAAACAACAGTAAGTGATTTATTTAAGTATTTTTTTATTTTTGCATGCCAGCTACTGATTCTAGGGCCTATCCACAGACCATCTCAAGTCTATTCACTTCCACAGGAGGAAATGCATAGCTCAAGACTAGAGCAGCAGTCTGACCAGTTATGGTCAGCTATACCTCAGGCTGATTCAATGCCATATTCAGTGTCACACAAATTCCAATAAAGAGAAGGCATGCCTAAGTCTGGACTAGTCAATAACCAAGATCAGCTTTACAGAGAGCAGCAACAAAGTGCCCAGCAGGAAATGATATATATATATTTTTTTGGTGTGGTTGTTTATATTGTCCCTGAGCTCAGCTGAGACAATATAGATTTTGCCTTATATTCTATATCAGTGGCAAATATGATTGGACACCTTTAGTACTCCTGGCATGAATAAAAATATTCATTATGAGACAGTATTGAATAACAGAATAGTTAAACATTAATTAAAGTTTAACAGCCTTAACAGTTTTCCCATTCACTTAAAAAATCTCTGTTGCTTTCTTGCTACTCCACTGCTGTCACTTTTCAAGTGGATTTTGATTACTTTTGATAGTAGCCCATGCCTGAGCTTCTTGTCTTTGAAATTCTATGCTTATATGATTCACTGAGGTTATAAAGCTTTAAAGAAGTTTGTATTAATTATGGAGGCTGCAGGGGACAAAGCCTTCTACATTGGCAATTTGGATGATTTTCAATCAAAGCATTGTGAGATTTTCATTTTTCCTCCTCACAGCTGTTCATCAGCTGCTCCTTGGGCTGTCATCATCTACCAGATCTATTAAGTGGTTCTATCACCCCCTGGACTAACTCTGACCACTGCTTGAGGACAATGAGGAAATCAAAGCACCTAAAGCCATTTCATATTTTTTTCTTAGCTTTCTTATGTACCCTACCTTCCCCTGTGCAGTAATTGACTAGTGATGGATATACGGTGGGATATGCTGACATATTATTCCATCTGCACCTTGACTCAGCTAATGACACTGTCTCCCTTAAGAAAACACCTCCTATGTGTCCCCAATTGATACCAAGGATCATCAAGAACATCCTCCTGAATGAATGCCCTACACAAGGATGGTGACTCCCTGTCTTAACTGCCAGTGACCAGACACTGGAGCCATTAATCAAATTGGGGTCACCTGGGCTATAATCAAAACTTTATGCCTCTGTGCCTTAGAACTGGCTATCTGTGACTTTTGATTTGCTTTTTTCTTTTTAATGTCTCAATGAAGTGTGATGTTCATAGGTTCATAGGTGTATTCTAGGAATGAAAAGGAAATAGCATTTAAATATAGGGTGCCAAGTACCAAACACATGCTATACAAAGGAAACCTTGTGTATATGGACAAACTGCTTTAATCCACACAAAGGACAAAATCCAACCCAATGAATAAAGACATTAAAAACATAAAATCAGTTAAGTGCTTTCATTTCCTCCATTACTTTGAGACTTCATCAGAACTGTTAAAATCATGCCCGATCCCTTTATTTTATACAAAAATCTTAAATTACTGATTGTTAATTACCAATTTAAATTAAGTTTCAAATTTCAATTATTTAAAATGATAGCACACACCATTAAAGAAAAACCTACTAAACAGTGAAATGCACATGTAACACTGTGTAACTTTTTTATATATGCAATTATTACATTTATTCCTTAAAAAAATAATAAAACATTTCAATAATTAAACTAAAAATAAATAATAAAAAAGTGTATATATATATATATATATATATATATATATAGGTCCCCTTCAAAACATCTAAAACTCATAACTTCTAAATTCATAACATCGAAACCATAACATCTAAAACCCAAAACATCTAAAACCCATAACATCGAATTTCATAACATCTAAAATGTGCATCATAACATCGAACACTACCAATCACATTAAAATAACATCCCCTCCACATATAATGACACCAAACTCTAAACACACGTTCTACTACGTTACTGAAGGGGGGCAAGCCCCTCTGCACCCTCGCCCCCCACACTCCCTGTAAATTAAATATACCAAATCTGAGATCACACTACAGTGGGAAAAAATAATTTCCTAACCCCACTGTATCATGATCACCATAAAGAATGTACACCAATGTCTAAAGCACTTACCTGTATCGCCTAAAAAACACATACAGAATGGCAAAATAAACACTGTAAAAAAGAGTATAAATTCTTACACTATATAAATAATAACAATAGAAATAAAAACTGCAATGTCTCATAGTGAAACCACAAGATTAACAGGTTAAAATAACATTTATATGTTTAATGATACACAGTTACATATTATACATTTTAGATGTTATGAAATTTCATGTTATGGGTTTTAGATGTTTTGGGTTTTAGATGTTCTGGTCTCAATGTCATGAATTTAGAGATGTCTTAAAGGGGATCTATATATATATATATATATATATATATATATATATATATATATATATAGATATATATGTATTTTTTTATACATAAATATCATCTAAACAGGGAACACACAATACTGAATAGTTTATGTATGTAAATAATATATCTCAGATGGAATTAGGTGGGATGGCACTAAATTATACTTAAGCAGCCCTCAGCTTTAATACAGGTTTGATAGAAATATTTTTATTTAATCCACGGAATGTCCCAGTGTTCAATCTCATCTGCCATATAAGTTTTTTGTATTCCAGCTGGTTTTAACAGTTCTGATGAAGTCCTAAAGTAAATGAGGAGATGAACGCGCTTAAATGATTTTATGTTTTTAATGACTTATTGATTTATTGGACTGGATTTTGTCCTTTGCATGAATTAAACCATATTGTCCATATACACAAGGTTTCCTTTTTATGGTGTGTATTTTGCACTTGGTACCCTATATTTAAACGCTATTTTCTTTTGGTTCTTAGTCAAATGCATATAGTATTTTCAACCAGGTTCAATTTTGGTTATAGGTGTATACTAGGCTAACGACCACTAAGACCCTTAAAAGCCTGGCAGTGCAAGCCAAATGTGACCCACAAGTTTGATTTATATTTGATTTATAGAGGATGATTTACTGATTGCCTATGTCCATCAGAGACATAGGAGCCATACCAGGGGTGAATTTCAGATCACCCATCCATTGTTCCGAGTTGTACTTAAATAGGGATAGTGAGGAACTTTGCTTCATATGGATGGAGAGCCTGTTCCAGAGAATTGGAAATCTCTGAGAAGCAAATTTGTCTCTCCAACATGTCCTATTTATGTTATAAACTAAATTTAGGTTTTTTAATCTAGTAGTTCTGATACTGTTTGTTTTGTGGATGTGCAAAACATTACTCAAAACAGGGTCCAGGTATGCCTTGTGTGTCAGCTAAAGATCACTTCTCAGAAGTCTGTATGATACCAAGTAAACTGACAGGGTTTTGAGGTGATCAGTGTAGGACATTGTGTTTATTTCCAGTATTTCTTTTTGTAAGAAACCTTTGTGGATATTCCAGCTGCTGTATATATCTGGTCTGGTACAAACCAAAGGGTACATTATACTCTGTTATGAGTCTGATGAGGGTCAAGTACAGTGGTATGATGACCTGTATGGACCTTGATGGCATGCTCTTGTTTATAAGTTGAGCAACATAAAATTATTTTCTTGCTACTTTGGACACATGTTAGTTGAAGGCTATGTTACTATCTATATGAATTCCCTAAACCTTGACTAGTGAATCAGCTTTAAAGGGTGTTTTATTGATGACATAGTTACCCAGGGTGACAGACTTCCCAAAAGGTACAATAATGTATTTCTTGGTATTGAGTTTTAAACCATAGCTTTGATACAAATTGTTTGTCTGCATTGCATATTCCTGAAGGTTGGTCTTATCTTGAGGGTATTCAATGACTGCTCCTAGTCATTAAATACTCCCCAAGATAAGACCAACCTTCAGGAATATGTAATACAGACAAACAATGTGTCTGTATTACATATGACTGCTCCTAGTTTGCAAATACTTCAGACTTGGTTAGCCAGGGGCATTTGACATTGACTTTGACATCCAAGAAGTAGATGCTAAAGAGGAGTGGGCCTAGCGCAGAACCCTGGGCAACTCCACTGGTGGCTGGCCACATTAATGAGGTGGTCTCACCAATTTTAACCTATAGTGTGTTATAAAGTGGTTTATACCTAATTCTCTAAGTTTGTTGACAATTCTTGAGTGGGGTATTATATCAAATGCCTTAGCCAGATCTAGGTAGGCAGTATGCACAGTTTCCCCTCATCCATTGACTTAGTGACCTTTTCAAAGAAGTCCACCAGATTCAGTAAGCATAACCCTCCTCTGATAAAGCCAATCTGGGATGGATACAGTGTCTAGAAGTCTCCTATATCCTTGTTGATAATTCCCATGATAATGCTTTCCATGGCTTTGTAAATAAGACTAATAAGACTAATGCATCTGTAGTTTCCAGGATCTGTTGAAGGTCATCCCTAATAAAAGGGGATGATCATTACAGCCCTACATTCATGTGGCACAAAACCTGTTTTAAGACTATAGTTAAATAATGACTGCAGGGGTCCTGCTAAGTCATATTTTAGACTATTCAGGAGACATCCTGGGATGTTATCAGGGCCCATCAAGGCCTTGTTCTGGTCTTTAGTGAGTGCAGTTAGTACATGCTCCCTAGTTATATTTGGAGGGGTTATGCTGGAGAGTTATTATTGGGCAGATGGTTGAAGATGAGAGGGATGTAAATATGGAACTGAATTTGTCTGCTAACAGGTTTGTTACATCATCAGGCTTGGTAAATGTGGCACCATTAACCAACAGTTTGGCACATTGCTGTGCTATCCTTGAGATTTCTGACATACGTGTAAAAATCCTTATGTTTATCATTCACCTGGAAAGATATCTCAACCTCAGAGTTGGCATTGCTTGACCTAATTAGCACTCTTAGATGCTTATTTACTTTGATGAGTGAGTTTTTTTATCTTTATGGGAATTACCATTCCACATTGTTGCCATATTTTTTTCCTTTTATTATATACCCTGTTTAATTTGGAATGCCACCAGAATGGTTTGTTTCTGGGGCTAATTCTGGGCTTACTTCTGGTTGGTACAGCAGCCTCTATATAGACATTGTCATGGTTATACAGAGTTTCTGAGAGCAATTCAACACAGGCTGGTGTATTCTCTGGGTTAGGAGGGGTTTTGAATTGTGAAAAATCATCACTGGATAACAGGTAATTTGTCTTGGAATACTTCCTAGCTGTTACTGGTTTTAATGAGATTACAGAATTGATTTTGATTTTGAAGGAGACAGTTTTATTGTTGGACCTTACCATGGAGGAAGAGACATTTGGGAGTGCAGTGTTCTCCCATATTTATGAGCACGATGTTCAGTATGTTGGAGCCTCAAGTGGGCATATTCCTTATTTGGCCAAGGGTTTTTGTGTTTACGAAGTCCAGGAATCGCTGTCTGTAGATTTGAGACCATGTAGGATTCCCAGACTATACCTGATAATTAAAGTCTCCTATGAGTAGAGTATTAGTCTGGATGATAAGTGTCTCCAGTAGATCTAAGTATGCATTGTGAGCTTCTTGGAATATGGATAGTGACCTATAGCTGACTAGGATATGGTGCAAGATTCTGTCTATGGTGATCTGCACATGGAGGAACTCCAGCATGTCATCCAGTTTGACCATCCTAGAGGCATGCTTGTTACTGATGTATATTATGACAGCTCCATCTTTAGCCATTGTCTGTCCAGCTACTGGTCTAAAAGAATGTAAGGCACTGAAGTCTTGCTCTGCTGGAGTGCTCTATGTCTCTTTAAACCATGTCTCGGTAACTGCACAGATATCTATATTCTTAAGTGGGAAGAGGGCTAAAAGGGAATATAATTTTTTTTATTTAGGCTCCTGGCATTGAGCAGTAAAACTTTGAGATTCTATTGAGTTGATTTTGCTATGTCAGTAGGTTTGTCAATTTGGCATTACCTAGAAAAAAGGCACTATGTGTGTGGACAAAGCCTTAGCTGGTATTTGAAAGCCTAGATGGGAAAGGTGCAGACCATACCTGACAAAGTAATGTGGTCTGCTGGCCATGTCCTCCCAACCTGACAAATACTGGATCCATTTAGAATGACACCAGAAAGAGACTCCGTTGTTGAAATCAATCATTTCTTGCTCATATTGTGGTATCATCCCCGGTGATGGTAATATGCTGCTCAGTGACAGGTTCATACCAGCCTGAGACACATAGTCTGAAAGCACCATAATGTCTCTCTTCATATTGTCCAGGGAGGTACATCTCAGATCATTTACACCTACGCGGACTATGATGGAATCATACTGGTACCTGTGGCATAATGACTTGAGCGCATGCATGACTTGGCAGATCCTGGGTCCAGATAAGCAACTAACAGCTATCTTCTCCTTGTTCAGCCTGGTTAGTGGGGCATCAATATATCTTACAATAGAGTCCCCTGTGATGAGAGTCCTGGGACGTGTGTTTGCTTGCCTTCGGGGCTTAGTGCTTGGGGCTCCACAGAGAGTGACAGAATGTATGGTGTTAAGTGATGTTTGTTTCTTATTACCTTTTAACTTGCTGAGGCATAGCTTTGACAGTGGGTAGTCTAGGTGATCTTTGTTGTTTAGGATGATTACTTTTATGTGTCTCAGCATATATTAGTCTACGTGTCTGTGCTGCATGCAATTTGAGGTGGTGTTATATTTGTGGTTTCAACAACCTGATATGGACTTGTATGTGAATGTTTATCCTCCAGTGTCATTGTGTAATTACATCTCTCGCATACTGTGCTTGATTCTTTAAGGATTAAGTGGTTGTCAGTAATCATGAGAGAACTGCCAGTCAACAAACTGGCGGTCTGTTTCCAATAACGTAATTTCTTTAAGGATTTCCTACCACTGTCTAATAAGGTGAATTACTCTATGTTGTACTACAATTGCTTAACAGCAGAATGAGGCAATATGTCTACATAGTCTGCTGTTTCTAGTGCCTTAACATTGTTCCTCCCCATCTGTACTTTCCTGCTTCTCCCTTTCCCATCTGACCCATATATTGTCAAATACTTTTTTGGATTCCCCGTCAACCACCTATTTCATGTGTATCCAAGCATCTCTTTTGAAAAAGTGCTGTCAGATATGTAAGGAGTAATTAGTTCCTACAGCCTGTTCCTGTGCTCCTTTCCTCTCTCTCTCTCTCTCTCTGACATGATCTTGTACATCTGTGGCATGGCCCCGGCCTCCAATTTGTTGTTGTCTTCTTTTGGTGTCAGGTAAGAAGAGGTCTAGCTCATCTTTTATCTGGCCATACTCCTTCCCTCTCAAGCTAGAATATATTGTTAACAAGTTTTCTGTGGACTCCTTAAAACTGCCTGATGTAAATTCCCTTATATGGCCTGTAGAACTGCATGAAATACCCATGGTATGGTTATTATGAGATCCTACTGAATGTAAGCAAAACTTCTTTGATTTTGGGCTCTGTCTCCCTGAACTTACATTTCAATATTCTGTATGCTGCTTCCACTGACCTCCCATTCTGCCTCCAGTGTGATTGAATCCCCAGATCCCTTTTCTATTACCATATGTTCCATTCCTTCCAGCTGATAGCCACAACAATCCTGATGTGAATTAAGTGCACTACTTTGCATTTATTTATACTAAACCTCACCTACAGCCTTTATGCCTACTTGTTCAGCCTTTCCAAATCGTTCAGTACCTGACATCAGCAAACAGATCAATTTTATCTAAAAAGGAGTAATAACTAGCAAACAGATTAATTTTCTTTTCTTTCTTCCTTCAGATATGTCTGAGATAAGCAAACAGAAAAGTACCAGATCCTGGATGGACACCTTGATTTTCTAATTGCTGCTATTGCCTCTTTCACCACAAGCCTCCATGTTCTATCATTCAGACATTCAGACTTAGTCCTAAACCAGCTTCTCCAGTTTTCCTACAACACTCTTTTGTCAGACCAAGTCAGGTACTTTTGTAAACTCCAGGTAGACCATATCTGCTATTACTCACATGTCAAGCTGACCTGCATGAAATTGGTAAAAGTGGATCAGGTTTGACTGACAGCTTCTTCTTGCCATGAACTCATGTTGGTTGCTGCCCTTGAGATTGGTGTCCTTTAGAAGTGTTATCTGCCTCGTCTTTCTGGATTCTTTCCATGACCTCTCCTAGTACTGTTCATAAGCTGATAGGCCTGCATTTGCACAGAATTTTTTTGCTCCCCTTGTATAAGAGGTTTGCAAATAAGCATATAAGCTTATTAGATGCATGTGTTTTTTGGCATTCAGAATAAACTTCAGTTTGCTGATTACAAGATGAGCTTGGATCAAGAATAATCAGAAAAAGAAATGACTATGGTTTTGGTGATTGACTCAAACACAGATTTATCTTTGGCAAAGTGGGGCCCACTCCTAGAATACTGCTTTTTCTCAACCATCAGTGCCTCCTGCAACATTGCAATGAATTCCTAGTAAAACTAAGTAATATTAGTAGTTATTTTCCTCTGTTAACTCTTAAGGGACTTCATTAGATACCTATGGAGAAAGCATGGCTGTTTCCTTTTAAAGGAACAAATAGCATATGAGGGTGTCTTCTTTGTACACAAATTTGTTTTGTTGTATTTCTGCCATCTCAGACTTGATTTGTACACTCAAATCTTGCTCTAAAATATTATACAATCCCTTTCAATACTCCATGAACTTGGCTTAGACATTTGTTCTGCCTCTGTTAAAATTAATGAATCTTTGCAAAAATAATGGATTAATAGTCAACAAATAATATAATTTCAGTTATAGCTTTGTAAATTAGTGCCAACAATATTTTAAATATATCAATGATCTGGGGCCATATCACATAATTATTTTTTTGATTTCTTAATGATTCTGGAGGCAAGACATTGAGACCTTCATTTTATGTTCAGGGTACATCTTTCCAAACTTTGTGAAAGTTTACCCTGCTTAAGAAGAGTATGCCTTTTTAATTGTTCATCTGTCTTAATCTCAAACAACAGAATTATTCTAGCTTTGCCTCACCCAAGCAACTGATCCAAATGTCATAATTATAGCTTTGACTTTTATATTCCATTAACATTAAAACCTGATGCATCATTTTAAGTGACAATTTTAAATTTTCACTTTGCACATGAATTTTAATTATGTTTATATAGTAGAATATTTTATTTATTTATTTATTTATTCATTTATTTATTTATTTATTTATTTATGTATTTGTCTTTGTTGTCCAGGAAAATCTGACTGGGCAAAGTTCATTTTCAGCAAAGACCCAGGGAAAAAGCTCCAGCAGCTACATTTTAGATGCTCACAACAAAACACATTTTTTAATAAAGATATATTACATATCTAGTTGTTAAGTCATCTAGATACAAACAAGCAAGGCATGTGATGCATTAGTCAGTAAATAGATAGCAGTTAAAGCTGGAAGAAGGAGTGAGGCATTGAATAGCTGAAGAGTCAGTGAAAGCAGGGTAAGACTACTTGAGTGCATGCTGATATAGATCCTGGTTATAAGACAGTGATGGACAGTATTTGATGGAGACAGATCATGTGGGAAGGTCAAATAATTGAAATATAAAGTGGGATTTAGATAGGAAGGTACTCCAGTGGCAGAAAATTTGTTCTGTAGAAGGGGTAGAGGTTATAAAGGGAAAAGGGTTTGAGATGGCAAAGGAAAATGGAGTTACCTATGTGAGGACTATGCTCAGGATGGGTCCACTTTGGAATTTCAAAATTTCACAATACCGACATTCTAAATACTGATGCTCAGAAATTCGGAATTGTGAAATCTTGAAACCTGTAAGTGGAGATCACCATACAGAGCAGAACGGGAACATTACCGTTTTTTTCACTGTAGTGCTCTCTTGGAGTTAGTATATTTAAGTTGCAGAGGGTGTGGGGAGTGCAGAGGGTCTTGGCCTCCTGCAAAATCATCTTTTTTGATGTATTCTTGATTTTATTTATTTATTTATTTTTATTTTTTTTGTTATTTCGAGGTTTCAAAATTTCAGTGTTCTGAGCATCGGTATTTAGAACACTGGGATTGTGAAATTTCAAAGTTCCATAGTGGACCTTCTCAGGGCTATATATTGTTTAGGTGATTAGGTATTGTTTTAGTAAGGATTTAAAGGTAGAAAGTTTCAAGGTCTGTTTTAAGTATGTTGAGATGATGGTCCGATGTTTAGATACGTAATGGGAGTATATTGAGCTACCTGCTGAATTATTATACTTTGTTGTGATTACAAAGAATTTAATGACTGAGTGAAGATTTTTATCTGAATGGTAGTGCTACAGGATATATTTAGTGCTGGACATTTTCCCGGTGCAGTTATGCATTTTATGTTAAATAGTTGGGTAGCTCAAGCCAGTTTAGTTGTTTCATAACTCTGCTATGATGAACACTATATTTAATGTTGAGAGCAAACTGGCTGCTTTATTTTAACATGCAGATTGTTTAGCTTTAAGTATAGTATTTATATCTGCAAGAGTAGGTGAGATATATGGTAGAGATGGAAAAAGGTAAATAGATGCTAGTGTTTGTCTTGCATCATCATCAGATAGTGTATGGTTCTACAGAGGGAGACAAGTTTCTGGTGTGTTTTTTTTTTCTAATGGCTTGCAGTGTATGTTGTTCAAATTTGAGGGCACACAGAAGTTTTTTCATGATTTCAATTTTTCCATTATTGGATGAGGTTACTTTGAAAGATTTTGTTTCCTTTTGATATCAATTAGGTGTAAAGAGCATAACTTTTTGTTTCTTTGTTTCTTTGTTTTAAGATTTAAAATTGAGTTTCCATCTTTTAGCTAAGTTTTGATAGCAGTGAAAGAATTTTGTGTGATGCCCTGGAGTGTTGACAGGGATGGGCTGCACATATAAGGGTTGCCTCATCAGTATACTGAACTATGTACTACATATAATAATATGAACTATGTATAATTGAGGTGGGTGTCAGTTTATAATTTATTTATGAAAATGTTGAATTAGAGGTGGCCTAATATTGATCATTATAGGATTGCCAACAGTAACTGGTAGGAATGACTAGATACTTTGTTTCTATTTGACTGATTGCTGCCTATCAGTCAAATAGCTATGGAACTATAAGAGAGAGGACTGAGCAAGGCCGAGTGAGGAAAGTTCAGTAAGAAGAAGATAACGGGGTACAGGGTCAAATGCTATTGATAAATTTAAGAATATTGAAGATACCAGGTTGCTGCCATTTCTGTGTTGGTTTATGATATTGGTGAAGTCCTGGAGACCAGTGGTGGTACTTCTGTGAAGTGTAAAACCATGCTGGGTTTTTGAGAGAAGTGAAAGTGGATGACTTTTCTAGTATTTTAGACAGAACAGATAGGATGGCAATACGTCTATAGTTAGAAAAGTCTGTTGACATGCCACCTTTGTGGAGTGATGTTATATAGCATTTTTTCCACATGGATGGGGCATGGCTCCTAGATTTGGATTGATTTATTATTATGGATAAAGGGAAAGTCACTGCATTAGCTGCTATTTTTAGGTATTCCATTGGAAGTTGTTTGGCAGCTAAAGTGGTTGGCTTCAGCTTTAGTAGAAGTTTTTTAGAGTAGAGGTAGAGACCAGGAGAAAGGTGAATTAGTATATTAGTGTAACTGGTTAAAACATGATGGGGGGAGACAAATTGTTATTATAATTAATCAGAAGTACTCTCTGTATAAAGTAGGAGTTAAACTGAGATAGTGTTGAGTCAGCTGTATTATAAGTTGAAGATGAGAGTGTGGTGGTTTGGCCAGGATGTATTAGTCTGTTTAGTGATGACTAAAAATTCTTGGATTTTTTTTTGTGTGTCTGTTTATATTGGAGGACAGTAAAATAGCCTTGTTTATCCATTTTAATGCAGTCCTTAGCAAGATTTCCACAATGCCTAAATGTATGAAATGTATTTTGTGTTCTTCTTTTAGGCAGTTTTCCAGGCTTTGGTTCATTAAACCATGATGTATATAGTTGATGATGATGATGATTCTATGGTATAGTACAGTACAGTATATGATGTAGAATGTAATCTACTGTATATTGGTTTACTGCTGAACAAAGTAACCTGTCTGCATTACTCTTTGGCCTGAGTTATGGCTGAAAAGGATCCTGGCCCAGCTTGGCTACCTAATCAAAAAGTAAAATTCAACTAACAAACATAGAAATAAAGTAATAAATAAATGTGTAACCCTCTTTGTTTTACATGCTAATATATTTGTCGAGTTTAGATTTTCAAGATGTTTTTTTTTTCTAGTATATTATGCTCATGGTTAGAGACACAGCGTCTAAACATGCTGCTGGTGACCAAAGTTTTGAATTAAGCCCAGAACGCTGGCATAGCCAAACAGGTAAGAGGTAAAATAATGAACCGAGAGTCTACCATTTTTTTTTTTGGTAAAGGGCCAAGCACTCAAGCTCAGAACAAGTAAGGAAGTATCAGGTAGGGTGACCATGGAGAAGTACACACCCCATTGTGGCTCTATTTCATGTACAGCAGAGCTATCCTTAGAAAGAGAAAGGTCTTCTCATTAGGATGAATCAGAATTCAAGGGCTTCCTCTACTAGATATATCTGCATGGTTTATTTTCTCAAGATCTGCATAGCCTTTGGGAAGTATGAATCATCCTTTCTCTGCCCTTTCTGATGGAGTAATCTGGCCAATTACCTTTATACAGGAGATCACCATAAAGGCAAATGAACAAGCATGCAAATGACATGCTGTATTCATTATCAGCACTGCTTGTAAATGCTTCACCTCTCAAGCCCATGCTTACACTTATCAAACGTATGAAAGACTTGTCAGCGATTTGGGGTTTATGGCTAAGCTTAAAAAGGCCCTTGTGGTCATTAGCCTAGTAGACACCTATGATCCTATGAAGCTATTATCAAATTCTCTTGCACAGTGGCTAAGCAAGCAATAATGCCCTCCATGGTGTGTGTTATTGTGTAAATAACACCTGCCCAGGGGTGTTCTGAGGCCCAACGATATAGACAGAATGCATGTACACCCCTGGAAGGGTGTTATTTACACAATAACACACACCCTGGAGGGCATTATTGTGCATAGAAAATGGGCTGTCTGTTAAATTGTTTTGTATTTTTTATTACTATATATATATATATATATATATATATATATATATATATATATATATATATATATGTATGGGATCCAGACACATGCCCAACCAGCATATGTCCGAATCACAAAACAACACACATACACGAAAGCGCTTAACATCAACAAGCGCTTCCATGCATGTGTGCCTGTTTCGTAGATTGGACTACAGTGCGGGTTAGGAAAAATTCCCTTTTCCCCACTGTAGTGCGATCTTGGAGTGAGAATAATAAAGTAGGGGGGTGGGGGGGGTGCAGGGGTCAAAGCCCCCCTGCAGAAACATAGATTTTTTTTTTTAACTACACATACACGGAAGCGCTTTTCGATGTTAAGCACTTTCTTGTATGTGTGTTCGATGTTTTGTGATTCAGACATATGCTAGTCGAGCATGTGTCCTAGACCCATATATATATATATATATATATATATATATATATATATATATATATATATATATTTTTTTTTTTTTTTTTTTTTTTTTTAATAATATTGATGTAAAATAGTTACTCCTGCTCCTGCTTCAAACTTGCTGTAGCATATGATGGCAAATCACTGGTGGATGAAGTCACTAAATAATGAGTTATATTTCAGTTTCAGACTTTCATAGCTCTCAGCTAACCAGGGACAAATCTCAACAGATTCAGGGACAAATCCAGATGTAATCAGGGTCACTTTTAAAATATTAGTAGTATTAAGTTGAGACACTGTTAAAATAAGAGTATGTCAATTAATATAAATTTTCTGAATTAAGTAGTCTATAACTCTATTTATTGTCATGTTTATTAAGTTTAATTCACTATGTTTTCTCCAAACATCAACTGTTTTAGGAGCGATTAAGGGAGGCAGAGCGAAAATTTTTGTCAAAATCAGTGGTGTCCCAGAAATTCAGGAACAAATTTGAATTATGGACTTCATATCCATCAGAGAAGGCATGTTAACATAAATCCTGTTATTACAGCAACTTTCTAATTTTATAACAGCAATAGGCTTTATGTGGATTTCTTGAGCTAAAAGGTTGAGAGGTATGCATACCTTTGAAGAGTTGTATCTACTGCTCGATCTCTCTCTTTCTTATTCGCTCACTCACACACACACTTCCACTTTCAAGCATGCAAGCATCCATACACTCAAACACACAGACAGAAACAATCATGCTCATTCACGCATATACATATGGTTTTCTATTTTTTTATTATCCATTTGTTTTAATTTTACACTTACTAAACAGCAAAAGTGTTGCTTAGCAGGAATAAAATAATGACTCAATCTCTTTCACTCTCAATTTCATACACTCACACACTCACACACTGAGACATAAATATACACACACGCTTTTCTGTTTTTTTTTTATTTTATTTATTTTTTTTATTTTACACTCCCCTAACAGCAAAAGCGCTGCTTAGCAAGCGTAAAATAATGGCAGATATTATCTCCATTACAGTCTGAGCTCAGCAACAGATTGATATACTGCCATAAAGAGGTAAATTCATTTTTCAGAAGGCATTTCCTGTACATTAACACCCTCCTGGAGAATATTTGCTCTACAATCAGAGTGGAGCTATACAGATTGCCCATTCTCTAAACATTTTTTGACAGACGTGCCACTAATGGCTGTCTAAAGGCTGGTTGCATGATGTGCTAAATGAGACAAAAGAGCTTAGTAATGAATACAGCTTCTAATTTACGAAAGAAAGAAACATGGTACATTGGACACTTGCCTCTATGAGCATGAGCAATTAATTGCTTCTGAGATAATTCCTTTCAAATCCATGGGTTGTTTCACTTCATTCCTTTCTTCATTTAAATTTCAAGCTCTAGTTTAAGGAATTAATTAAACAGCTTTAGCCTTTGAGTTTGAATGGTTAATTGGTTAATAAATTCTTTCAAGTATTCTTTCTTAAACTGTGATACTTAATTTAACCTGAGAAAACATGGTGCGGTACTAGTGATATTTTATGCAAGTTCATTCATAAGCTGTTGTCTGATTTTTATTTTTATCACTCCACTTTACTATGTGACATATAAATTAATAAACCATTTACTAAATGTACCATGTGCATTCAGTTTGTTAATAGCTATTGTCAAATTTTTGATTATTTCTTAAGCACATCTTGCAGTTTTTACTTAATATAGTTCCCTTTTGCTGGCAAATCTCTGCTTCTTCTTTCCCACCTTGACCTTTAACAAAACTGCATTATTTTAAAAGGGAATATGAATGATTGTTGCTGCCAGTAGCACAAGCCCCCTACATCTGCTTGTGTCTGCATCAAGCTGCCTTGGAAATACATACTTTTTATCAGCACACTGCCTCTTACTCATTGTAAAGGCTTTTAGAGTTTTGTTCTTTTTTTCTAAGGCAAACTACTGCATTAACTAGATTTTCTACAAGCTAAAACAGATGTTGTTTATCAAGAATTTTTCTGTCCTAGCCTGGGGTATTTCAATATGCTAGGAATAGTGCTTGAAGTCTAAACTGAAAGAAAAATGAAAATAAAAGACATGTACAGAGCAGACCTTGTTGTGCATGCATCACAATTTGTGAAATAATAGATATTTCAATTTGATTAGGGTAACTGTACTCACATACCAGAAGACTAGTAGATTTCACTCAAAGAGCTCAAAGCAGAATGAACAGATACATTTAGCACTGTGTATTCAAACCTCTTGGGGCAATTCTGGTACAGAAAGATTGAAGAGAGTTTATTATGCTTTATAAACTATATACAGTGTCTCACTTGTTCACAGAGGACCAGGATTCTTGCTTCTTAAGGAATGATCAGCAAAGATGAAAGAATGTTTTAAAGTAGAATTACTTGTGGGATTTTGTCAATGGGCATTTGCTCTCTTAATGGAGTAGTTCTATTTTGTAACTGCATAAATGTATTGGCTGATGTGGGAGCATTAACTTACATACTTTCAGTTTTTATAATGAATATGTTGTAATAGTGTTATCCAAGCTGACTTTTGTTATTCGGCAATAAGAACTTTGATATTATTTTTGTATGAAGTTTATAGCTTTGTAAAGCAGCAGTGAGGTACTTATGCTTAAATCCTAAAATGCTTATTTCAAGGTTTATGATATTCTACCAAGTAAATTGGCTCTTTATGAATCCTTTATTATATTAAAGTATATTTCTTCTTTAAGAAATAGGTTCATAGGTTCATAGGTTCATACTAGGCTATCTGCCCGAGGGCATTTACAAGCCTAGCCCATAGTTTTGTGGCTTACGCCACCCCTTTAGTATGGGGAACTATACCCATTATTTTGCTGTGCCTCTGTTGAGCAGTGACACTGAGGTAATCCCTGGGGTATATCTGCGATCTCCCATCCATTGGTCAAGATTTCTCTTGAACAAGGCCAGCGAGGTGCTCTGCCTCACATATACCGGGATTTTATTCCACAGCATAGGGAGTCTTTGGGTGATGAATCTATCCCTCCAGCACGTCCTATTAATAGCCGTGTCGAGGTTTAAGTCTCCGCCCTTGTGGCTCTGACGGATCTAGATTTTTGAGGTGAAGCATATTCATCAAATCTGGGTTTGACATGGCCTTGTATGTTAGGCAAAGGTCACCTCTGAGCAAGCGGTGGCGACTGAATAGAGCTGGAGTTCTTTCAGTCGGGCAGCATAGGACAGATGTTTGAGACCCTTTATCCTTTTGGTGAGGAACTTTTGTGGCCTCTCCAGCTGCTGCAAGTGTCGGGTCAGATACATTCGAATGGGGCATTGTACTCAATCATTGGTCTGATGAGTGATGAGTATAGGGAGACTATGACCTCCCTTGATCTAGATGAGAATCCCTTCATGATAAGGTGGGCAATGTAGAAGGTCTTCCTAACTACTTTAGCTACATGGGTGTCGAATGACAGACTACTATCAACCTGGGTCCCCAGGTCCCTGATAACTTCTTCTGTACTCAGTGGATTGCCACCTATTTGGTAGCTAGGGGTAACCTTGTTTTTCCCGAAGGGTATGACTATGCATTTTTGGCATTTAACTTTAGGCCATGGCTCTGGCACCAGTTATCCGTTTCTGTGAGACCCTTCTGAAGGATATCTGTGTCAGATGTGTTTTCTACTATGGCCCAGTTTGCAGTCATCTGCAAACTTTGTCAGCCATAACCCTCCTGTGTTTGCTTGTACTTGGAAAAGTAGATGCCAAACAAGAGTGGGCCCAGGACTGAGCCCTGTGGTACACCACTTGTGACAGGCTTTGAGTCTGACATGGCGCCAGCAACTCTGACCCTGTGGGTTCTGTCACTCAGCCAGTTTGCGACCCATCTTGTGATGTATGGGTTAACATTTAAGCTGATGAGTTTTTCAATGATACCCGAGTGGGGTATTGTATCAAAGGCCTTCGCCAGATCGAGGTAGGCTGTATGGACTGCCTTTCCTCATCAATGGCTTTGGTGACTGTTTGAAAAAGTCAACCAAGTTTAGAAGGCATGATCTGCCTTTGACAAAGCCAAACTGGGATGGATCCAAAGTCTGCAAATTCCCTATGTCTTTATTTATGAGGTCCATTATGATCCTCTCCATGGCTTTGCAGATAAGGCTTGTCAAGCTAATGGGCGGTAATTTCCAGGGTCGGTGGAGGCACCGCCTTTGTGAAGTGGGACCACAGTTGCAGTGCGCCACTCCTGGGTGCGTATCCAGAGGTAAGACTATGATTAAACAGCTGTCCTAGCTGTGGGTTTAATTCCTCGTTGAGTTCGTGGAGCACACAGCCGGGGACACCATCAGGTCCCATGGATGCTGTGTTTTTTGCTTTGGAGAGAGCAGTTCTCACTTGGACGTTGGAGATGTTTGGGGGGCTGCAATCGCTTGGTATAGATATCTCTCCTTTTGGGGGGGAGGGGAGAAGTTTGCACTGAACCTGTCAGCCAGTATGTTGGCAATGTCTGTAGGATCAGTAATCTTCACATCATTTTGAACTAGTTCTGAGCATATCTGGGAGTTTCCTCCCAGGTTTCTAACATAGCTAAAGAAGGCCTTATGATTGTCTTTTGAGTCTTTAGCTATTTTTCTCTCAAAATTTGCTTTGGATGATTTTATGAGAGCTCTTAGTTTTTACTTATAGTGATCAAGGGTGTCTTACCATTTAAGGATTTTGCTCTATCTTGTAGTAGCTTCCTCCTTTTGTTGTAGAGTTTGTTTATGGCTGGGGTCCACCAGAGTGGACGCTTGCCTTTGGTACAAAGAGTCTTTGTTTTGCTTGGGATTGCCTTATCCATGCAGTCCTGCAGGTGCTGGTAGAAGGCATTTGTAAGTGATTCAGCGGCTTGAGTACTGTTTTCCGTCGGCTCGGGGCCTTAAAGGAGACCACACTAGTCTTTAGAAGTGTGAAGTCGGCTTTCGAGAAGTTCTTTACTGTGGTCTTTTTATTTCAGGTGGGGTGGGATGAGGACCTCCAGCGAGATTAGTTTGTGATCTGATCTCACCAGTGAGGGGTATACTTCCGGTGTTGAACATTGTGCTCCCATGTTCGTGATGATGAGATCAAGTATGTTTTCTCCTCTTGTGGGATGGTGACTAGTTGTTCCATGGCATTTGAGTTTATGAATTCCAGGAACTTTTGGGCTAGGGTGTTTGGGCTTGAGTAGTGTTCCCAGTCTATATTAGGGTAATTGAAGTCACCTAGTATGATGGTGTTTGGTGATACATTTATCCCTCTAGTGTTTTCAGGAAGGCCATGTGAGGTTCCTGAGTTTGTGAGGGTGGCCTGTAACATGCTACAATTTGCAGAGCAGTCCTGCCTATGGTTAATTGCACCTGGATGGTCTCCGATGCATCGTGCGTTGCCACCAGTCTTGAGGTGTGGGTGTCTTTGATGAATATGGATACCCCCCCCTCCTTTCTAGGTATTGTCCGGATTTTGGGGCGGAACGCATGATAAGAGGTAAAACCTGATAGTGCTGGGGTGCTCTCAGGAGCCTTGAACCAGGTTTCTGTCACTGCACAGACATCGATGTTCTCCATACTGAGAAGGGCCTCGAGTGCATGCATTTTGAGATTTAGACTTCTGGCATTGAGCAGCATTACCCTTAGTTTTTTTCCTTTTTGTGTTCTAGGGTGGTAGGGTTAGAATTTGAGCCTTGCCTAAAAAGGCACTATGGGGTTGGCAAGAGCCTTTGCCAATATCCGGAATCCCAGGGGTGACAGGTGCAAGCCGTCCCTTGCGAAGCAGCGTGGCTTGTCCAGCATGTCATCCCAGGCAGACAGACATTGGATCCCCTTTGAATGACACCAGAGTTTAAGCCAATTGTTAAAGCTGATCATCTTATCTCTGTATTGTGGCATCATTCTTGGTGAAGGTAGGATACTGCTCAAGGTCAGGGTCATACCTGCCTGGGCTACATAATCAGAGAGCTCCTCAATGTCTCTTTTCATGTAGTCCAAGGAGGTGCGTCTCAGGTCGTTTACACCAGCGTGGACAATGACTGAGTCATATTTGTACCTGCTGTTGAGAGACCTGAGTGCTTGCGTTATGTGGCGGATTCTAGCGCCCGACAGGCAGCTTACTGTGACCTTCTCCTTACTCAGTCTGGTGAGCGGGCGTCAGTGTGTCTGACTATGGAGTCACCAATGACTAGTGTGTCTGGCATTGTGTTTGGCCTTAAGGGCTGTGACTGTTTGACACTCTGACTGTGAGGTCTATGTGTTGCAGGTGTTGTGTTCTGAGGTGGTGGTTGTTTGGGTGTCTGCTTTGGTGGCCTCTGCTGTTTTGGTAGATTTTTGATCAGAGCCGAGTATGTCTTTGTGTGTTTATGTGTATGATTTGAGGTTGTGATGGTACTATGTGAGACTGGGTCTATAGTGTGTGTGGTAACCTTCTCCTCCTGACTGGTCTTGCCAGTCCTATGTTGAGAGAGCTCAGCCTCCAGTTTGGCCGTATAGTTGCATCTCTCGCATGTATTTGTGTTTTGTGGGAGGAGGAGAGGGTTGTCTGTGTACATGAGGCAATTGTAACATTGCCTCAATATTCCCAGGTTCACCAGCTGAGCAGGAGAGGACACTAGCAACTGATCCCTCGACATGCTAGAAGGACTAGACAAAAAAACTTTAAAAGAGATTCCAGGGGATGTGAGTGACCGAGAAATGGGGTTTGCCTTTTGGGGTGCTATCTATAAGAGTGCCGTATCAAGGTAATAAGTACTGTAGGAGCAAGTGCTAGGTTTAACAGATAGAGAAAAGTCTACTTGGAGTCAAGTAGAGATGATCTTTTTTAGGTATTAGAGAAAGTGCTAGTAACAGGGATGCTTAAAGGTAAGATTGAAAAGAATGCACTCTGCAGTGTGCACTAGAGAAGTTAGATATGAAAGTAGGTAACTTGAGTTTTACCTGTTTAAAAAGTTAAGGTTTAGTGGAGAGTTACTATTTTTAAAACAGCAAGATGGACTGAAAGGGGTGGTTACTTTTGTATTTTGGTACTATGAAATACTGTAGGATGGCCAATAAATTTAAATAATTGAAGGGGTGGGATTTCAAAAGTGATGGTTTTGTGATTACTCACATAAGCCAGTGAAAGTAGAGAGAAATGAGATATATGGTCAGATTAACATAAGAGGCGGGCAACTAGAAAGACAGTGGTATTTAACAAGACAACTTAAATGGGTGGGAGGGAGGCCTGACTCAGAACAGAGAGAGCTGTGGTCTCTTTTGAAGTTTTAATATGCTGTTAAACAGAATGCAAGCAAAACACAAGGTAAAGAAAACAAACTACAGTATTCAAAATATAGAAAGGCAATACAGACATACAAATATAAAATATATTTTATATTACAAATATAAAATAAATTTCAATTTTTTTTTACATTTGACAGGCAACCAGAAAAGAATGGTTTTGAAGGCTTTGGACATACAAAACATTCAGTAACCCCCACAATAATCCCAATTATTTAAGATAATTATGGTGTAAAATTTTGTAGAAAAGATAACCACTAGCATGCCGTAGTAAACTGTGCCATACTCCCATGTGAAAAGTCTATAAACAGTCTACATCATCAGGTCCATACTAGTACATTTGTGTTCATAAGTATATCATATCACATAGTATTGTACAGGCAACTGTCACTACATAACAAGACCATAAAACTTTAACCTCTTAACTGCGGGTCATGTTATTGCAACAGACAATGACCGGAACAAAAGATGATGAAATAACTCCTTTATTTATATCTCTTTATTAACATTTTAACATTAGTAGGAATCCAATAAGTAAAATGCTTTCTGACTATCTTCAAGCACTTTAGCAGTAATTATTTTATTAATGCATTAATTCTACATTTTGATTACTTGGTGATCTCTAGTAATTTGACTAGAAATGCTAATGGGGCTGCTACAGTAGTGTAGTGGAATAAAGCACTGTCTATGACTTAGTTGACCTAAATTTGATTAGCAGCTTGTATGACTGACAGAGTGGCAGGTAATGAATGGGCAAACCAGGAGGGGGTGGCTGTATGCTCATTTCCTGTGATGATCCCTGGTAGAGTCTAAGGATATTGCATGGTGATATAGTTCAGGAAAGGTAGAGGGTAGTGAGCATTGTTAATCTGCTGTGGAAGCAGGGTGATATGCCACACTTCCTCATTGGATGCAAGCACCTCAGACAAAACCATGGGACTGCAAGGGAGAAGCAGAGTAAAAGAGTGAACCCAAAGTGACAGTAAAGAAATCGAGGGCATGTTTAGGTTCCACAACTGGTCCAAACTACTTTGTAATAAGTCTAAGGGAGAAATAGAGAAGCTGGCAGACCTGGCATAGACATGATGCACTGGATAGGAAGGCCATAAGATGAAGCAGGGAGCATATAGTGCTAAAAAAAGAAGAATGCTAATAGGAGTACACGGTTAATTGTTCAGAGACAGCCACTTTTTGCAAAACTATTGACAAGACAAAAGATACATCTCTGAGCACTGATTACAGAGTAATCTGCTCAAAGCAGTGACACATTCATTTTTTTTCCTTAATCATAGGAATCAGACTGGGATAGACTGTGAATAAGAACAGCCAGTCGAAATACATTATTTATTTTCAATCAAGAAGGCAGATATGTGATCAATGGCTAAAATTATGAATGAGTGAGAAACAGATATTACTTGCTATGGCCTCCATGCATATAATAGTAGCAATTTGAAATGCAGAACTATGGCCATTATTTTATTTATGTTCATCCCATTCACATAACAGAAGTGTTTGCAAAAAGTTTCTGTCTTAGTGGAGCAGAAGACAGGCTGTATGTGCAGGCAAGGAACAGTTACATGATCCGTACTAAATGACTATTGGCATGGCTTGTTAGCGTGTTAGGGCAGTGCATGCAACTGAGAGAAACAAGATGAACAACATTTTACTGTAGACATTTTTTTCTTTCACTTGCATTACAATCAAATATGAGTGGGGTACATAGAAAGATGCTGTCCTTTTCTTGTTGAGGATGGCTGTGCATGAATGTGACTGACCACTGCTGCCACTTCATCACAGTTTAACACTCACTGATTAAGGTGTTCAGGTGTAATATGTTTTTCTGTTTCTGTACATCAGTGGGTTTTATTTGTTAAAAAATGGTCATCACAGCTTTTATTTGAGGATCATTCATGTGGTTTCTTCATAAAGGTTTGTACTCTGTCAGAAATGATATATTCTATTTCAATACTATTTATTTTATTTATTTATTTGCAGTTTATTTTCCAGGATAGTCCATTGGGCTACAAGGAGCCCATTTTCAATGGAGTCCTGGGGAGAAAGCAGTGATCCAGTATTGGTTCCAAAGTAGATGTGACTAATGTTTGCTGTGTTTTGCAAACACAATGAAGACATGTCCTGCGTTTTGCCTTTTAGTCTATTACTTTATTACAGGTTAATAGCAAATTCCATACAAATGTCATTAGATTCAGTTCACAACAAACATGCACATTTTTATTTTTTCTCATGGATTTCATAAAATCATTATTTTTTCAAACAATTTTATTGACATTTTCAAACAGGTTATACATAAAAAGAGAATAACAGTTAAAATACATAGCTGAATGATGAAATAACAATAACAATGTTTGATTAACATCAAACTGTGTACAGTATCTATATACAAGATATATAAATGGTCCCTACAGACATAGATGAAAAATGAAGAGTTAATGCAAAATACTCTCAAATAAAAATGTTGGATAATACTGTGTAGAACAAGAAAGCATATTTAAATGAAAATATGCACTAATGAGTAAAAATAAGATAGCAGCTAGTGAAACTTAAATTAGCATGTTTAAGATTGTAGACCATGCTTCTGACGAAATGTGTGATTTGAAAAATTAAAGGGAAGGAAGCCTTATGGTACTTAATTATTAAGACAGTAAGTTCTGACCCACACATATCTTTTAAAGAATAGCAATTCTGAGATATATGATACTTGATAATTGTAAATAATATGATGAGTGGGGGCAATTGAATTTTATTAATATTCTTTGTTTCTAAATGTAAAAAGACAAATTACCATGTAATGGGTTTAAGAGCAGAAAGTCAAGCACTAATTTTTATTTCTGATATTAAAAGATGACAAGTATTTAACTTCTCCTTTCTGTCCAAGGTTGATATTCTTTGAATTAATATTTTCCCAAGGTGTCTTTTCTTTCTTACATCTGCTATACACCTTATTCCTTTAACATCTTCTGCACTATACATATTTCCCCCTTACAAGATTTATTTGCTTCCTAGAATCAGCAAAAACTGATAATATTAAATTAACCCACCACATAGACCATGGTGGCTTCAAATTACTGAACTTTTATATTTATTTTTTAACTATCAGAGCATCTTGTCTCCTCAAAGTCATCAATTATAATTCTAACAAATTGGAGTCCTGCATGGCTTCATATCTGGTCACAGTGTCTGTGATGCTAGAACTGTAATCTTTATGCTGTTCCATTTTTAAATCCATCTACTATGAAAAATTAAAAATAGAAAAAGTTTTATGACAACATATTACCCATTTTCAACAACTTTTAAAAATGTAAAACTTAGAACATATAGTCACTTTTTACAAACCTGTACTTAACAATCCAAATATTTAGTTAAATTATACAATGATCAATTTAAACTCATTTCCATTAATAAAAAAAAACACTAGTATTTTGGATGTTATAAAGTTATTCAGCCATTATTAATTTGATTACTATAGAAATGCAAACGTATTATCAAGTGACAGACAATCAAGTCAATAAATTGATCTCTTGCAAGAACTTATCAAAGCTTTCTTTGCTCCTAATCAATATCTATCTCCTATGACGTTTCTACAACAAATATTCAACCAGTCCTTTCTTTTTAGCAAATACTGCCATCAATTTGAAGCAACTACAATAGACGACAAAATAACTCATCATTTGATTTCTATCAGCATTAAATTTATATCTTTAAAAAAAATGTTACTATACTCAATTTATGTCAACCAGTAATGCATGTTGTATACCAGTAAAAATGGTACTTTAAAACAAAACCTCTTCCAACAATTGTAATGCTTATAATTCTGCCAATACTGATACACTACCTATTTTTTTGGATCTGAACATATAAGAAAAAAAGGGACATAACTCATAAGTAAAATCATTATTATGTTTTGCTTTTAGGATTCTGCCAGGGATGTGCCTTTCATTCTCTCCTGTTCCTGATTTCCTCAGACAGAATATCAAGGCACAGACAAGGATTGTAGAGTATCTAGTTTAGGGATATGAAGGTAGAACCTCTGTCATTTGCAAATAATGGTGTCCGTTTGGCCTCAAAACAGTAATCTCTAGCATTCTCTGCATTAGTTTACTGTTGAGTGTAAAACAGGATGGAAGATAAAGAGCACTTCTAAATCAAAGGTCATGGTACTGTCCCACAAAAGAGTGGACTGATCTCTGCAGGTGAAGAGTGCAGCAGCCACCTCAAGGGGAAGATTTTCAGTATCTCACAGCCAAGATGATGAGTGATAGTAGAGGTGCTGAGGAGATCGACTGGCCAAGGGAACAGCTGTAGCAATACTGCAGGTGTTACACCTAGTAATAGTAGAGGTGCTGAGGAGAGCGACTGGCCAAAGGGAGCAGCTGTGGCAATACTGCAGGTGTTACAACTAGTAATAGAAGAGGTTCTGAGGAGATTGACTGGCCAAGGGGAGCAGCTGTAACAGTACTGCAGTTGTTACACCTAGTAATAGTAGAGGTGCTGAGGAGAGCGACTGCCCAAAGGGAGCAGGTGTGGCAATACTGCAGTTGTTACACCTATTAATAGTAGAGATGCTGAGGAGATCGACTGGCCAAAGGGAGCAGCTGTGGCAATACTGCAGGTGTTACACCTAGTAATAGTAGAGGTTCTGAGGAGATTGACTGGCCAAGGGGAGCAGCTGTGGCAGTACTGCAAGTGTTACATCTAAGTATGGGGGTGAAGCAGGAGCTCAGTCCTAGCTTGGAGCTCAGAATTTATCTGTTAGCCTATGCTCCCACCCTCACTTATGATCATGAATTTTGGTAGTAGTTGACAGAATGGGATTGTGAATGTAAGCAACTGAGATAAGTCTTGTTGATGTGGTTGCTGGGCTTATTTTCTGTGGCACAGTGATAAACTTAATAAGCTTGGATGTTGTTGGGGTATAGCAACTGCTCCTCATGATTGAAAGCAGAAAGCTGATCTGTTTTGAACACTTACTGAGTTGCTTCCCATGAGAGGATTTAAGGTGCATCCCTTTGGGAGAAGGACCTGAGTCATATGTGCAAAAGTGTACTTACCCAGTTTTGCAGCCAGTGCCATTTATCATCCATCACCCCCCAACCACACACACACACACACACACACACACACACACACACACACACACACACACACACACACACACACACACACTTGAAGTTAGGGAATAAACTCCTTCAACTTCAGGAGCAAAAACATGTTTTTTTTTATTTTTTGCTAAAGTTTATGACACATATGGAGTACTACATTTCTTCAGTTCAGACAACAAATGCAATAGTGCCATTTATTTCTACATGCCAGTATGCATGGAAGACCATTCAAGATTTGCCGATTGCATTCGCTATCACTTTATACCTGGGGTGGCTGTCCCCTTCTCCCCACCCTAACTATGCCTCTGCAGATCTGGGACACAATGTGTAGATTATGCATCTCAGCTGTCCAGGTAAAACCTGTGGATCTCTCAGGGAGAGTAGGCCATGAAAAAATCTAGTCCCCCTTGCATAACTTGCTGCCACCACAACCATTACTAGGATAAGTATTTTAGAAAAGGATAGTTGTACGGATTTTGCTTTTGTGACATATAAACAAAAGCATTTAATTATTTCTCCATTTTTTCTAACATTTGATGTAGTTGTTATATACAAAATTAATAGTGAAAACATTAAAGGATTATCAGAAATTGTGATTTTCTACTCAGAAATTCATAATGCATCTGTTTCATTATCTGGCACATAGAAATTCATCCTACATCTGTTCCATTATTTTAGCATGTGCTGAATTATAATAGGTGTGATACAGGTGGCCCACAGCTTTGGGGGTGGGAATCATGGCTATAAAATAAATGTTTCATAAATTGAAAGTTTTTGATGACCAATCTTCTTCTTTCGGCCTTTTCCCGGTTAGGGGTAACCACAGCAGATCACCTGTCCACTCATGATTGGCAGTGGTGTTTTTACGGTGATGAGTCGCCCAACCTTCCACAGAAGGCACACACACGCACTCACGCCTAGGGAAAATTTAGAGTGTCCAATCCACCTACAGCATGTCTTTGGGATGTGGGAGGAAACTGGAGCACCCGGAGGAAACCCACATGACCACAGGGAGACATGCATGAGTATACCGATGAGGAAATAAAATGCAGTTAACATTAAGCTGCATGGTTGCAGACATTGAAATCACTTCATGCCTGATTTCAGAATCAATAATGACAGAAATGACAGATATCAGAGTTTCATACTTTTTACTAATCTGAAAATGCATGTTGATGCAAAATCTTGTCAGTATTTTCAGAAACCTGATTAGCTTGCATTTATAGAAACCAGTGCTTTTCTTACTTCATTCTGAAACATTATTTTGTATTTCTTAATGGCATTAGAAGGTATCAAGCACATCATTTCAGTTTTAAGCAGCTGGGTTGCAAAATTGTATCTGTAGCACTACATGCCTGTCATTTTAATTGCTCAAGAAATCCTGACTAAAAAGTAGTGGGGGACAAAGGCCCAAAATGAGGAATATTTTTTACATATTACTGTAATTAAATTAAAACTTAATAGAACAGCAGAGTTTGTACCAGTGAGCATTTTCAGATCAATAAAAACTATGAAACTGTAATGTCTGCTAATATTGATTTACTGTAATCCTCACTGATTTGTCAAAAATGAAAAAAAAAATTGAGGGACAGGACACAAATATAGGAAAATCAGCAACATTCTGTAATATCAGGGATAGTTAAGAGATATACACTGAAGAGAGTAAATAGCCTGGACAACATACAATATTTACAGGCAATCTCTTCTTGTATATTTCTAACATAAGGTAGTGATTTCTGAGCTTTTCAGTACTGCAGACAAAAATGGATGCTGAATCAGGTTTTTTAAACTTCTAAGATGCTAGTAAATAAAAAATGGCCATTTTGTAATTTAGTATGCATCGGCAGTGACACAATCAATAATAACCTTGATCTAGGTTTAAACACTGTTGATTGTTGGTGTATATTCCAACACTTCTTCCAAAGTTGCTAAATAGCATCAGGGAATTACAATCCATTGTAATGAGATGAGCTAAGCCAGTGGTGATAACTATTCTAAGAAAGCTTTGACTATATAATTTAAAAGATTAAACGTTTATTGTAGTTGAGCACCATGTAAATCTGCTGCCAGGCTTATTTTGGCCATCTTCCAGAAAATGTATGACTCCTAAAGCTCACAAGAGTAACCTAGAACTGTGAAAACTAATGATTACTGATAACTTTCCTTAAATGCCATTTATGGTCAGTCATAGTAATGAGGGGACATGGCTTTACCCTGTGTAAGGAAGCAAAATTTAAACCCAAGAGAACAAAGAGCTGTGTAAGCTTGCTTACTAAGCACCTGTCAAGCTCTTTGCTCTATTTCATTTGAAGAGGTTGTCTTACTGGATTTGTGACAGAAACAAGTATCTTCCCCAGTGACTATTTATGTGAGTAGCACTTAGTTTAAGTAAATGACATAGGGATAGAAATGTTTTTAGTGAAATATATAGTATCTTGTAATGCTCACGAGTCCCATTTTAGTAAGCACAGTAATCGGGGTTGTCAGAAGAACAGGTTTTTGTATTACAACTTTGGTCAGTGGCTTAGGCATAGTGCCACAAAACCTTTATTCTAGTCATGTTCTACATTTACAGGAGTAATATTTATGGTCATCATTGAATCTGGTTAATTTTTCCCATCAAGCTTTTCCTCTGGGTTATGCACAACAGCTGATTTCAGCTTTGTTACAAGATGTCAAATGTTATCCCATTTTGCAAGTGATATACTAGGTGTAATAGCCGACCAATATTTAGAAACTGGTCTACCCTTGGGTTTGTCTGCCATCAGTTTATCTTGTACTGTATTCTAGGGCTCAGAATTTGTTACCAGTTTGGATGTTTAATAAGAATGTCTAGATTTCATTTAGTTAAGTTATTTTCAGTCAGTGCTATGTCTGAGCTGTTCGCTCATTTAATAGGCCATCAGTTTAAACATCAGAAGGTACTGGATTCAAACATGGATGAAGGGATTTTTAATATTAACATAGAATGACATATCTCTTAGTTCATATTCTGCAGTATGTACAGATTTTGCCTCACATGTTAGCTTGTGCCTTATTTAGGAGGGCGTAGAATTTGTGGTTGCTAGCAATCATTAGTTGACTTTAAGTAATTACAATCAGTTTGCTTCCAATTTCATATGCTTTGAAATGCTTACTATTTATAACTTTATGCAATCTATGTTCCAAATTTGAAAGAACAATATTTAAAATCTGTCCATGAAGTTTGAGTCTTGTCCTTTTTATTCGTTTGAAATATACACATCTTTGCTATGAGGCTAGTATTACGCAGGATGACCCCGGGGGGGAGGGGGGTGAAATTTGTCTGTTTTGACAGTAATGTGGTGGAGGAATCCTAGCCATCATTCCCTCTCCAGATTCTTGCTACTTTCTCTTCGGAGCTCCATTGTTACTTCTGGCAAGACTTTCACTATTTTTTTCTTTAATACTACCTGGTGTTGTTACTTCTGGCAAGACTTTCACTATTTTCCTTTAATACTACCTGGTGTTGTTACTTCTGGCAAGACTTTCACTATTTTTTTTCTTTAATACTACCTGGTGTTGTTACTTCTGGCAAGGTTTTCACTATTTTTTTTCTTTAATACTACCTGGTGTTGTTACTTCTGGCAAGACTTTCACTATTTTTTTCTTTAATACTACCTGGTGTTGTTACTTCTGGCAAGACTTTCACTATTTTTCTTTAATACTACCTGGTGTTGTTACTTCTGGCAAGACTTTCACTATTTTTTTCTTTAATACTACCTGGTGTTGTTACTTCTGGCAAGGCTTTCATTATTTTTTTTCTTTAATACTACCTGGTGTTGTTACTTCTGGCAAGACTTTCACTATTTTTTTCTTTAATACTACCTGGTGTTGTTACTTCTGGCAAGACGTTCACTGTTTTTTTCTTTAATACTACCTGGTGAGACAGTTTTCAAAAGTGGGTGGTCAGCATTTAGAGTACAGTCCTTGGTTGCAAAGCAAAGAGTACATGGTCTGATCCTGGTCTGGTAAATTTTTCCTCTCCTCTATCCCTTTCTTTTCTTTGCCTTCTTCTTAGTATTATTCATTATCAGGACCAGATCAGATGCTTGAAGCAAGGACAAGTACTCAGCTATGGGTAAGGGACATCAATGAGAGTGAACCGGTAGTCAAGGAGCCTAGAAACTGTACTGAAATAGGGACATCACAACCAAGGTGAGAGCAGACTCCAGTTGATCCCATTACAGTGCAACCTGAATTCACTCCAGGTAACATGGTTGAAGTTGAAAATTAAACTAACACCACTGCATGCAAATGAAAGCAAAATAAGGCAAGAGAAAAACAGACGAAGTATGAGTAAAAATGTTGACATGATACGTAGTAGTACAGGAGTACAGACTGACAGACATTAGATGAATTTTATACTTAGTGATGACAAGGAATTTTAGAATACCTGAGTCACAGGTGGCAATATTTGAATCAAGTTAATTATAATGTCTTATCCATGTGTAATTCATAGTGTTAATGCATGAAGCTATGCATGGCTGATTTTTAGTAGGCCATGAGTGGTGAACTCTGACCCTTTTCTCCAGATGTGTATATAACTGCAGAGAAGAAAGAATGAAGCTTACATAAATGTAACTTTTACCAATGACTTTTACATATTTGAGATATGATTTGTGTGCTTGTGTGTGTGTGTGTGTGTGTGTAAATATTGATTGTTTAATTAACTATTGTGAACTGCATAGTTTCCTTTCATTTGAGAATTCAAAAGTGCATTGTGTTAGATATCAACAAAGTTAAAATCATAGAAACACAGCCTGAAAAAGGTTTACTTACAAAACATGTATTGATGACAACTAAAGTAGCAAACTGTACACATGGTTGTAAAATAATAGTCATCTGCACTGATGTAGCATAATAAAGCCCTGAGCATGACCCAGGCAACCTACATGCTGGAGTTGGTAGGGAGAGGGTAATAAATGATGAGGCCTTGTCTGCTTGCCTTTCTCTTGGGGAAGGGATTTGGAAGACATGCTAAAGGGATGCAGGTTACGAGGCTGAGGCTTGAAAGGGCTGTCAAGATGAGCAAGTAGTCAAATCTGGAAGAAGTCATCAGCATAGGGTCAGGGGCAGGCACTCCCTCTAGGGATATGCCTCATTAGCTGATCATTCTTCTCATGGAATGTCAGCACACATAAGTCATTAGTGCCAGACCTGTACAACCTGCATTTGTTACCAACAGTGGTGGCTTCTCGTGCTCCCTCATCGCCTGCAGAAGACCTATCAAAGGGATTCTATAACAGTGATCCAGAGTATTAAACTTGAGGGTGATTAGCAAAGTAGTGCCTGTAAAGTGGAGGAATGGAGCTTGGGGAACAACACTGCATTGGGGTAACCCATAAACTACAAAATTACATTGAGTTTACATTAAAAATGTTTATAAAATAGTACTTTCAAAAATGTTTTTGGTCTCAGCTTGCCAAGATGACTATTGAGCCCTCCCCTCCCACCTGCCCTACAGGCCAGTTCATTACCCCTGTGTGACAGCCCTATGATCCATTTGCTAATGTTGGGGATGAGTTAGCAGGGACTGAGTGCTGTCATTTACATGGGAGATGGAGTATTTGTCATTACGTTCTAGCTTTCCCTGTGCATGCCAAGTCATACCCAAGTAGTTGACATGGAATGGCACTTTCAGGTGCACAGCTACTCCTCCACGTCGTCAATTTGCCTTCTGTCTTTGTAAACTAAACCCCCTTATATGAGGCATGGTCTCCATTGTGACATAGTCATGAAGAGTGTGCACAACACACGCAATATACTTTTCTCCGATTAAAAAGAGATAAGCAGTCTAAGCCTTGTGATTACTCTTCCCCCATACTAGCTACATTACGGGGTCCTGAGCTCGCACTTCATCTTGACTTGCCTGGGTCATACTCAGGCCTTTATCCCTCTGTGCTAAGAGAACTAGTTTACTTTGAAAATTATAACATCACTATAGTAAGATATACACTATCATAACAGTGGCAATGCATTTTCTTAATGTAGAATCCTTATTCTTTATATTCTTTATTTGTCTGCGCTAAGAAACTCTTATTACCTATTAATGCATCTTTACAAAAGCAGAATGTCAAGCATTATTTTTCTTGAGTCTATGAGATGCATTCCTGGAAGACACCATGGTACTTTTTGTTTTTAAAGCACCTTTGTTTTAGCTTCTTTACTGTCTAATCCAGTGGATGATTGCATTTTAGATAATGTTACCCCAGAAGATTTCATACCTTAGGTCTTCCCTTCACTCAGCAAAAAAATTATATGAAATGCGTTTCATGGGGGGGGGGGGTAACATTATGGGAGGTGTTACAAACTGTATAAATTCTGCAACTGTTCTTTTCAGTAAAGAGACAGCAAAGAAATAAAATGTAGAAAATGTTTCACATTTATAATACATTATTCAGTAATGATGCAGGTATTTATACTTGAATTGTACTGTACTCAGATACACACATTACTCTTTTGTCAAAACCTGCATTATCTTTTTGGTATGAAGAACAGCTTCTTTTTAAAAGGCAAACATCTGATTAGACTTGTACCTCCAGGAAATGCTGATCCAAGACTATTGTAGTTTCCTCCTTGTATGGACTATGGAATTGACAAATAAGAAAAAAAATAAAAACAGTGAGAGGCCTTTACATACACAGTAAAAGCAAAAGAATGCAACCTGTTTTTTTTTTCAGAATTAGTGAGCTCAAACTGTGTACTTACAACTACTGAATGGTTACAAAGAATTAATGGTGAACTGATGGCATCTGTCTTTCAAATGGTGATTGTTTTATCCATGACTAGTAAAATGGTTATCTTATGGGTGGACAGTAACTGATACTCGGTATGATAGGTTGGTGTAGTTTGCAGAAATACCATTGTAAAGACAAGAGCAAGTTGCTCATATTAGAAAAGTGTCAGCATGTCCTGGAAAAAAATAATTCTGCTCTGCAGCTGTTCAGTTTAAGGCTTAGTTGTATGTGATTGGTCCTGGCCATAGGCTGAGCAGCTGTCTTCAAATGCTATATGCTGTTACAAATAATATAACTAGCTGGTAAGGGGTGCAGATAACAAGGGTGTATCCCCTGTCTTGGCTTAATAACTGTTTCAGTGTTCCAGACTTTGTGAATTTAGTATCCTGCTGCCACATATTAATTGGTGAAGTTGAGAAGGACATAGGACCAAGTTAATGAAATTCAGAAGACTAAGGCGAAGGACATGGAGAACCAGTTATGGAGACAATCATCAAATAACTTTGCCACAGACATTTATTTCTTTGATCCACATGGTTTACTATCAAAATCTTGAAGCTCACTATCGTGAAACCCATAATTTCAAATGGCCAAAATGCTGGGCCATATACCCAGGACAGGTGCTAACCTGGCTCTTGCAGAGGAGCAGATCTAGGAGTGAACGCTAGCATGGGTCCTGCAGGGGTGCTAACATGGATCTTGCAGGGATCCAGAACCAAAATTGTGTACCAGCATAGATCCTGCAGGGGAGTAAGTCCAGATGCTCAATACTGTGGTCTTTCAATGTTTTGGTCCTTTGATATTATGGTTTCAAAACTATGAATTTTACAATAGTTGGCTTTGAGATTGTAATAGTAAACCAATCCACACACATATATCGCTCCTGTGGTCGGATTCTTTAAATTAATTCTGTTGCTTTTTAGTAAGCCATGATTATACAAACATAATTCATCAAACTTGCTTTACCTTTTTATGTAGAAGTTATACAACATCAGAGTTGGTTATATTAGTTAAGGGTTATGGGTAGTAATGCCACTTGAGTAGGGAGTATGGGGACATGGAGCCCACATAACTGAGTATTGTATACTCAAGCTCATTTGCTGAGAAGGGATCATAAACTAGTGCTTCACTGAAAAAAAAAGCTCTTCAATGTAACATATATTATCTGTTCAGAACTGATATCTTTTTAATGACAGCGGGTGAGAAATTATCTCTACCAACATTAAAGCCACAAGACAGGGATACCCCACTCTATTATGACAAAGGACACACTTCTACTTACTCTAAGCCCCCCATGTACTCCATATAACAAGTGTCTTGGGTATACATTGTGGCTCATAATATGGTCTATGAATGACTTCAGACCACATATTGGCTAATTTTCTGCAGGTAGACAAACAGGCTATGAAGTGATGCCTTCCTTCTGTGAAATTTTCCTTCAGACAACATTCTGTAACCGCTCTGCATTTAAACTTGTGATACTATTCCCATTATCTGCATACAAATTTCATTAAAATATGTGTAGTTAATAGAAGTTCCTTATAATGAAAGTTTTAATTACATTATATTGATATACTTGACAAAAGGATTAACCTTTTCTGTGCAGTTCTTTTCATAATTTTAATCTGCACTGTTTGTAATACATATATTTTCATTTCATTACGTTTATGTCATACTGAAGGCAATCATGCATGTCAGATTCAAAAGAAATTAGTGGCTGCTTGACTGAAGGTTAGATTTGCTACTGAAAAAGAAAATAAGTTTTTTTGCAGTTTAATATTTAAGCTACCTTGAAAAATATTACATTGTTCCTTACATGAAAACACATCACCAGCATTAGTATCATATATAACATAGATGAACCTGTCATATCTACACTGAACATTCACTTTTTATGTTAAAGAGATTTAGCAAATGTCAATTGTATTAAATTTTTTGTGTCATACTGTCATGCATTTGATTAATTATAAAACCATATTTTAGTTATGGGCTTGTAAAAACCATGATTATTTTAGATGCACAAATATCCATGTTGCTTGTACAGTGTTCTTTCTTAGAGGCTGTAGTTGCCAAATGGAAAAAAAAAATCAATTGCAGATAAATGCATTGCTAATAAAATACAGGAGATCAAAAACAGTAATTCAGAGAACAGACTGATGTTTATATACATTTACAGCCAAATGTAAAATGAAACATATATGCCCAAGATAATATGTCAATTTCACTGACATGGGCTTGTAATAAAAATGTTAATGGTAGGTCAACATTTTAAATGTCCAGTCCTCTAATGGTTTAAGTCAACAATGTGCATAGACAAACAAGAGCAAGGAAAACACTAAACCTTTACCCTTCCCTAGACATTACACTAGTCCTAACCCATAAAAACTTATACACAAACACACATGCTTACCCTAATGTAAAAACATTTGGTATATTCAAAAGTTTTGGCGTTA
>NC_056733.1:359276517-359316517 GCF_019279795.1 Protopterus annectens | reverse complement strand
ATAACCCTTGTATCTGAGTCTCCAGGATTCAATAAACTACTTGTAGGCTCCATGCAAAAACTACATAGAGTTTACATTTTTGTGTGGTAGTACACAGCGAAAAGCAGTGTGCTCCATTACGCAAGAAATATTAATACCGTGCGCCATGTCTAAGTGAGGTTTATTGGTTGGCAGCAGTACTGCAGGCCAGGAAACCATGTAAGCAAATATGGAAAGAAATTCACTTTAAAGCAGAACACCTAGGGTCTGCTGATTTGCGTGGAATGCCACAATGATCACCAGGGATTCAAAGAAAGCTATCAATCAGTTAGTGCAACACATCTGCACAAAGGCCAAACTAATGTGGGGTCAGTAACCAGAAATTGGGACATATTTAACATATATGGCACATAGAAATGTGGTAGAATGAAACTCAAACATACCTCTCAACCTCTTAGAGAAAGAAATCTGGACAAAGCCATAAATAATGGGGGGAAAAAGTGCTCAAAATAGGGACAGATTCTAATATTGCTCTATGCTCTTCCAAACTTAGAAAGGTGATAGAATAATAGGTTGTTCAATAGTATTAATTTTCTGAAGAACATGAAGCTTGAAACTCAAATGTCTGTCTTCAGTTTCTGACTTCAATCCACAATGACATGCCAATGAAGTACCAGAAAACCAAAATGTTATGAGGAAAATATCAAAAATATGCTACAAAAACTGGACATTCTACACAAATCAATCCTGAAATCATTCCAGTGATATGGCAGAAAGCCACAAATTTGATAAGGAACACATCTGGTCATCCTGGTAATAGCTGGACAGCTGAGAGGTATGAATGTGAAGTATATGGCCCAAACCCAGTACAGATCATTGTATCTATCATGCAGAGTATTGTGATATCCCATTTCTGGCATTCTGCACTGAAACTGTATCAATGATCTGTACTAGGACACAGACTGCCATGTAAAATAATCACTCAGGGGAAGTGTGCATATTGAATATGGACACACAGATGAATTGTAGGAATGAACACAGGGAAAGAGGACATGTGAAACAACCTAATGTAGAGCGGAAGAGGGCATGTCAATGGGAGATGGCTGTAGCAGCAATACCAATCACATATCAGTATGGTACAGTAGTGACTGTACAGTTAAAATGTGTTTTAGTTTAGTTGTGGAGAGGACATCTGTGTGAGATAAGCATCCTTACATAAATAATGCAGAGAGCATTTACCAGGGACCTGATTTAAGTGTAAATTGGATGACTGGATGGGAAACCGCAAATTTACCCTGGGAGTTTCACATATGTCCCTCTTGGACAGGGCAGTTGACTTAGTTCTGCTTAATAGCTCAATATTCTTGGCAATAGGGGTTGTACTTGGCTAGGCTTGTAAGGGCCCTAAGGCCATTAGCCTAGTAACCTCCTATGATCCTATGACATACAATTGGGGTAGGGTGCAGATTGTGAAGCTGTGCAAACTGATATGCCTAAATATGAGTGTACACTCAGCAGAGATCTGCAGCAAGGTGGGCACAGGTAAAGGGTCATGGACGACATTACAAGAACCAACCACAATTATGGACAATATCAGAATAATGCCACCAGTAATCCCATGCCTCTGGTATAACATATGTCATTTGAATGACGAGAGATGAGCCTGCATTCTACACACACACACACACACACACACACACACACACACACACACACACACAAACACACACACTTGAATATCCACATGCTATGAGGGTAACCACTCACACTTTCCTGGCACCATAATATCTGCTGGAGGTGTTAGGAGGGACACTGCTATACCTGTATGCAACAGTATGGGCAATAAAGGCTAGATGACTTGTGTGTATGGCATATACAGTATATATATGGCACAATCCACACTGTCAGAAATGATATACATGCCATTAATGTTGTCAAAGACCTATGTATGTAGTGTGTGCATAAACAGAACAGATAGTACACATGCATCTGGTATAAAAACTTGATTGGTATTCTGTACCATCAGACAGTCTTGTATATTCCACAGAAAGAAAACTTAGGTATGTCCAATAAGCTGTGTGACAGATCACTGTGACAAAGGTGGTACACTTCAGTTACACATCACTGGAAGATGTGTAGGGAGGTACATGAAGGAGGGTGCATTGTACACAGTAACTGGTGTGATGCAGGCTGGGAACCATGAAAGATATTATGGCCTTGATGTGGATGCCTTCACATACCCAGTACTTGTGTTACATTCAAAGGAGTAGTCAGCACTGTGACCATATGCTGGTGGATATGCCACTGACCATCTGCCCTAGGACATGGATCACATGCCTAATGGTCTGATTACAGGGTCAGTGTGTGATGTCCACATTATACTTAGGTGGTGTGTTTGTTTCCTGACTTAACAACCCCCCCCCCCATGTTTCTTGTCAATGCAGGTGTTGTCATGGCTGTGGTACCATTTTTTGATATGTGTTGAAACTGTCTGAATTATACTGATATTACAGTTGGAGTCAATGATTGCCCACAATCTGTAGTCCTTCAGGCAGGTGTTTTGACACAGGATGTGTATGTCAACTGTGATGTCCATCACTTAAATAATGGACAGATAAGGGTCTAGAAGACAGCCCTGATGTACAGACCTGTTCACTGGTCCTGAGATATAGGTCATGTCACACATTTTAGCATAGTGAGATGCATGTGTGAAACACAAGTCTACCCATTTGGTGATATAGCTGTTTATGGCCACATTTGACAGTAATGATTGAATACCTCAGTGTGGATTTGTGTCAAAACCTTGACCTGGTCAAGTTCCACAAGATGATACTGTTGTTGTGATACATGCCCGCAATGACCTCTTTGAGGACATCTATCAGATGTAACAGACATGATGTAGCATTAACTCATACAGGTCTGTGGCACACAACAAGAATATTACTAATTTACATGTAAAAGAGGTCCATGATGACATGTTGGTCTACTGAGTCTATATTTCAAAGTCATATGGTAAAAAAGAGCGAACGCTCTTTTATTGAACACTAAAAGTTGAAAGCACTGAATGACGAACACATGGAATAGCGATTATTTCCCACTTGGATTTTTTCTTTTTTTTTTTGTGGAGCAGTGATTTTTTTTTTCCCCTGGGAAAAAAATCATTGTTCTGTGTGTTTAACATTCACTGCTTTTGTTTTTTTTTTAGTGTTTGATAAAAGATTATCATTTAACGTTGTGATATTGACCCATTGTACCTCACAGTCAAGGAGAATCAGGATGTCTCTATACATGCATGCATCAGGTGCTGTTCCCCAAGCTCAGATTGATGCATGCTGATGTACACCCTTGTATGGGAACATAGCCAACATGGAGGGTGTGTTGAAGTGTGTATTTAACCATATATGGAAGGTGTATCTGCTGAGTCATGCCATAGGTAATCAGTGATGTTGTCATAGCACTTTAATTATGTGTGGTAGGCCTGGATGAGGTAAGACAGTGCATACTACCTACCTATCATGATCTGGCTTAGGGTTTTGACACAATCCCCCATGCATGTATCATTGAGAAACCCTCCCAGCTAGTAATGGGTAACCATTTGGCTCACTGACAGAACACATATTGTGCAAGTTGGTAAATCAACCTGTACCAGTACAGCTGTCACCAATGGCAAACCCCAGGGATCTATGCTTGGCCCTTAATTCCTTTGACTCTATTTCTGGACAGTTCAGGCTAAAGTATATGGCCTTTTGCTTACCAAGTGTGCTGATTCTTGCATATTGGGTACAAGCATTGAGTTCACCAATGACGGTAACATAGTATAGGTGGGGCAAACACAGACAAATGAATTGTGACAAAAGCATATGATCTACAAATACATTCAGAAATGTGTTTTATTATGTTGTCCATCTGAAAACTTGTTACCACTCCCACAAGAGGGGAAAACATACTGGACCTGATCATCACCAACATGGGGACTCTATGCTCCAGACCAGAAGTGTATCCCTCACTGGTAAGATCAGACCATAAACTAATCTCACTGGATATTCACATCCCGACCCCACCCCCTGCCCAGAAAACCACAGTGAAAAACTTCTCTAAAGCAAATTTCACACTCCTCAAAACTGAGGTGGAATCCTTCAAAGCCTCCGGGCCTGTGGAAAATACGGCCCAGACCGTAGAATCCTTTATAAACGCATTCTATGAACACCTTCAGGAATGCATGGATGATGCGATCCCAAATAAAACCAAGACCCAATCCTCCAAAGGCAGACGTCCTGTCTGGTGGACCCCAGCCATAAACAAACTATACAATAGAAGGAGGAAGCTACTAAATGATACAGCAAAATCCCAAAAAGGGAAGGCATCACTGATCAGTATTAGCAAAAAACTACGGGCACACATAAAATTGTCTAAGGCCAGCTTCGAGAGAAAAATTGCACAGGACACTAAGGATAATCACAAGGCTTTCTTTAGTTATGTTAGGAACCTGGGTGGTAATTCCCAGATATGCTCAGAATTAGTCCACAATGACAAAAATACACCGAACCCACAGACATTGCCAACATCCTAGCTGACAGGTCCAGCGCAAACTTCTCCCCCCCCAACCAAAAGGGCAAATATCTATCCCAGCAGAGTGCTGCCCCCCTGACATCTCAGATGCTCAGGTAAGAGCCGCCCTCTCCAAAGCAAAAAACACAGCATCAATAGGACCAGACGGTGTCCCGGGCTGCGTCCTACATGAACTCCAAGAAGAACTAAACCAAAACATAAAACTACTGTCCAATCTCAGCCTTACTACAGGATATGTGCCCAAAGAGTGGCGTACAGCAACAGTGGTCCCTCTCCATAAAGGTGGTGCCTCAACGGATCCTGGAAACTATCGCCCCATAAGCCTGACTAGCTTGGTCTGCAAAGCTATGGAAAGGATCATCATGTACCTCATAAATAAAGATATTGGGGACCTATAAACACTGGATCCTACCCAGTTCGGCTTTGTTAAGGGCAGATCCTGCCTCTTAAACCTGGTTGATTTCTTTGAAACAGTCACCAAGGCCATTGACGAGGAGAAGGTGGTCCACACAGCCTACCTGGACCTCACAAAAGCCTTCGATACAATACCCCACTTGGGCATTATAGATAAGCTCACCAGCTTAAATATAAACCCCTATGTCACTAGATGGATTGCAAATTGGCTCAAGGACAGAACCCACATGGTTAGAATTGCTGGAGCCATGTCAGACTCCAAACCAGTTACAAGTGGTGTCCCACAAGGCTCAGCCCTGGGACCTCTCTTGTTCGGTATATATTTCTCGGAGGTACAGGCCAACACGGAAGGACTGTGGCTGACCAAGTTCGCAGATGACTGCAAACTGGGTGCCATAATCGACTCTCCAGCCGACACAAGCATCCTCCAAAAGGGCCTCATCGAAACAGACAACTGGTGCCAGAGCCATGGCCTCAACCTAAATGCCAAAAAGTGTATAGTCATCCCCTTTGGCAAAAACAAAGTGCCCACAAATTACCACATAGGTGGTAATCCATTAAGTACAGAAGAAGTAATTAGGGACCTGGGGACCCAAGTTGATAGCAATCTCTCATTTGACAACCACGTGGCAAAAGTGGTTAGAAAAACATTTTATATAGCCCACCTAATCATGAAGGGATTCACATCTAGATCAGGGGACGTCATCGTGCCTCTTTACTCATCCCTCATCAGGCCCATAATTGAGTACAATGCCCCTTTTGGGATGTACCTTACCAGACACCTGCAGCAACTGGAAAGACCCCAAAAGTACCTCACCAAGAGGATCAAAGGGCTCAAACAGATGCCATATGCTCCCCGGTTAAAGAAACTCCATCTCTACTCAGTGGCATACCGCCTGCTCAGAGGCGATCTGTGCCTGACGTACAAAGCTATGTCCAACCCAGAATTAATGGACATGCTGCACCTCAGAAAATCCAAATCCCATCGAGCTATGTGCTCGAGAGACTTGAACCTCAGCACTGAAATAAATAGGACATGCTGGAGGGACAGATTCATAACCCAGAGGCTCCCTTCACTCTGGAATAAAATCCCAGTCCAGGTTAGGCAGAGTCCCTGATTGACTCTCTTCAAGAGGAATCTTGATGAGTGAGTGGATGGGAGATCTTAGGTTTACCCCAGGTATCACTTCTGTGTCACTGTTAGACAGAGGCACAGTATACTAACCTCGAAAAAGGGCATAGCAAAATAAATTTAAAATGGGTGGCGAAAGCCAAACACATTCTGGCTAGGCTTATAAATGCCCTAGGGCAGATAGCCTAGTATAAACCTATGAACCTAAAAGTGGAATTCCATGTTAATCACAGCACTGACAACAGTCATGCAATGCTGAAACCCAGTGATGCAAGCACTGGGAACACATGTACTGTAGATAGCAATTTGAACTTCAACCTTTAAGTGTCCACACTGGTACTGAAAGCCTGTGTTGTGCACATCATACGTCACACCATCATATTCAGATCTTAGGATTGTATAACAGCACAGTACTCAAACCACAACAGAACACTAATAGAATATAATGCTCTATTTTTCATGTACCTCACCAGGCACATGCAGCAGCTGGAGAGACCGAAGGGTTTTCTTAGCAAGATAACACAGGGCTTACAAACTGTGCAATGATGTATGCAGACATATTAAAAGCCATGTCACTGTAATCTGTCTTGTATATGATGAGGTGACTTCTGCCTCTAGGCTGGTGTCTGACCCTGCCTTAGTAGGAGTACTGCATATGCACAAATCTGTTATAGCTGATGACATCATCAGTGTCTGTTAAGGGGAATATTGCAAGAACAATGTCCCACATGCTGGTGTAAAATGCTCTCTGTAATGTCAAGCAAGAGCTCATACACACACACACACACACACACACACACACACACACACACACACACACACACACACACACACACACACACACCCACACACACCCACACACACACACACACACACACACACACACACACACACACACATACTTGACTGCAGTCAAAACAGATTCTCCACCTAAGTACACAGACTACAGAACTCAGTACTTCATGCAAACATTATGGTACAAGTCTAACATTTGTAAGAATGCAGGTGAACTTATAGTAGATTACATCAGCAATCCAGGTGGGAGACAAGATGTTGGAAGGCCTGCATAGATTCATAGCTTCATAGCTTCACATGAGGCTACTGACCTAATGGTCCTAGGGTGTTTAGAAGCCTAGCTGTGTAAAACACAAGTACCCTTATTGAGAATAGCTAGATGGTCATTGTTAGCAGAGTGATTTTGTGAGCAGCACCAATTGGCCTTGTCCATGAGAGACATAGCTGCCACCCCAGAGGAGACTTTACAATCACCCAACCAGTAGTCAAGGTTGTGCTTTAACAGGGTCATTGAGGAGCACTGCTTCACATGCAATGGGATCCTATTACAGAAGAGTCAGAATCAAGAATCACTGGGTGATATATCTGGCTCCCCAACATGTTCTGTTTATGTCACAGGCTAGGATGAGAACCCTGGGGCAAGTTATTTTTGTCGCATTTAAGTTGCAGTTGTCCAGCATTTCCAGAAGGGCATGGTCTGAAACTTGCAGTGCAGGCCAGGCATAGGTCACCTCCCCGAACCCTGCTTGCTACTGAGTACAATGACAGATTTTTCAATCTTTCCATGTATGTCATGCTTGGAGGATCTGGATTGTCTGAGGCACAAACCTGTGTTTTCTCCAGTTGCTGCAGGTGGCTCATAAGGTCCAGACAGAAGGGAGCATTGAACTCAATTAGTGGTCGAATAAGGTAGAGTACAGCAGAGGTATGACCACCCTGGTCTTGGATGTGATGCCCATACGTATGAGGTGTGCAATGCAGAATGTGTGTGTTGCCACTATGGACACAGTGATGAAAGTATAGATTGCTATCAACATGTGTTCCCAAGTCTCACAACACTGTGTTGGAGCTTAGAGGGGTGCTATGTATATCATAAATAGCAAGGGTACTTCATTGCCAAAGTGGGTCAGTGAGGCATTGTATGCTTTAAGGTTCTGTCTGTGAGTTTGGAACCAATTATTTGTGTGTGTCAGCCCCTTCTGTCATATGTTACCACCTCTGGGTGACTCTATATGAGTGTGTCTAGTTAACAGTCATCTGCAAACTTGGTAAACCACAGGTCACCTGCCATTACCTGTGCTTCAGGGAAGTAGTTTGCAAACAGTTGAGGGCCCATCAGAGATCTTTGTGGTATTCTAGTGGTAAGTGGCTAGTGGTGGAGGTGCAGTCCCCAGTTATGACAGTCTGTGTTCTGTCGGTGAGCCATTTGGCTATCAGTCTACTACTGTATAGCTTAATTCCCACATGGGAGATCTTCATTATAAGACATGAATGGAGGATAGTGTCAAAGGCCTTGGATAACTCCACATAGGTAGTATGTTCTGTTATTCCTGATCTAGGTCTTTGGGGTCAGTATTAGAGAATTCCACAAGGTTCAATAACCAAGATCTACTGTTGACAAAAGGAAATTGGTCAGGTCAAGTGTGCTGAAGGTCAGTTATGCCCCTGTGGATACGGTCCATGCTGATTCTTTCCCTAGCCTTGCAGATAAGGGTTTTTAGGCATTTGGGTCAATAGTTGTAGGTCTGCATGTTACCAAATTGATGTGCATTGCATAACATACAGCCTTTGATATTACATTTTGTAGTGCAGATGATATATGTGTGGAAAAAGTAGTGAGATATCAGGGTTGTAGTGTTTGGGGGGGTGGCAACACATAGATGAATTGTACATATGTGACATATTATTAGATAGGGCTCCCAGTTTATGTTTCCACATGTAATTTCATGTCATAGGCAGGAAATGGACAGTAAACAGTAGTAATACAGAATAATATGTACATTACCATAGCTACATTTCCATAGCTCTGTGAGAAGTGAGTTTGTGCAATGCTTGGCAAAGTGTATATGCATGCAAGATACACATGTTTGTGTGTAGCTAAGCAGTGCACAAACACAAGCTGCATTGCTAAAGTCTGACAGTTAGTACTGAGTCTATGAAACACACCTGCTGCTTTACTGGATTTGTGGCAATACATGTTAATGCAGTCATACATTACTTTTTGGGGCCAGATGGTACTGGGTTCAAATACAAGTATATGTAATATTTTTACATAATTTAAATTACAGAGTGATGATAAAATGACATGAATTCTTTATAGTACATGTGGTGCTGGCTGTGTGTTGGCATCGTGCAATGGTGGTAAGCGGCATTGCACCTCCGCACAAACATGAAGCCCAAAAAGTGAAGGGATCCATTGCTTTTCAAGCAACTTATGTGAGTTGTGTGTGATTCTATTTTTCTGACCAGATTAAAGTGATGAAATGGGGTAGACAGGAAAGTGGTGAAATGGGGAGCAAGCAGAGGGAAGAACAAGGCAAAGCAAGACAGGCATGGGCAGGAGGGAGGTAGGAAAGAACCATAGCTATCCATTTCTTTACCAGTATAAACTGATCATATGTGCAAAATATTAACTGAATTTGGACTGTCACCTCCAGAGAGAGGGGTGACCACAATGCAATCATGTTGTATTGCCAATTGAACCAAATCAAGTGTGTCAAGAAAACATGTGTGTGTAATGGAGAGCTATGTATGGGACATTTTTTTTGCGGGACAAGCGACCATTTCATTTTTATTTCAGAGAGAAAGAGGAATGTTGGGGAAGGGACGTAGGTATGTCTGAGTCATACAGACAAGACAAACAAGACAAGAGACAGAGACGATGATGGACACACAAGGTTCGGGGACACCATTATTGGGGTGAAGGTGGGGACATCCCAAACCCATCATCTTTGAGCTGGGAAACAGTGAGAATTAAGTCCTCATCCACTGGACTGGCATCACCGTCACCTCACTCTGCTGGTGGCTGGAGTACTCTATGTCTCCTCCTCCTCTTCCTAGTACTGCAGAAAATGAGGGAGATCAGCCTGTCCAGGCAGCAGTGGTGTGTACCAAAGATGCAGCGCGCCGACCGATGCACCACCCATGGCAACTCACTGCAGGTGATGAAATCATCACCTCCAATAGTGCTCTCAGAGTGCACCTCTGGACCAGCTTCCAAGGGCAGGGCTACCTGAAGGTACAAGTAGTACAGGGGTAGCACAGGCATTGCTGACAGGTTGACTACAAAACGTGCTGGGTATCAGTGCTGCAGCCGGTGGTGTGGAGGCAGGCTGATCCAACGGTGATGGCTTACCTCACTGTACTGTAGAACATTTAGTGATGTGGTACACATGGATGACATGGACACATTTTGACAACACATAATAATAAATAAAAGAAAAGAAAAAATAAATTAAATAAAATAAAAATAACATAAAAATATGTATAAAATAAAATACAAATAAAATTGAACACATTATTTAGAAATTAAAATAAAATAAAATACAAATAAAATAAAAAATGTAAAATAAAACAAAATAAAATAAAATATATTTTTAAAAATAAAATACAATACAAATAAAATAAAAAAGACAGATAAGGGTTGAGGTGAGAAAAGAAAGAGATAAGATTACTACCTTCATATATGACATACAATACATTAATACAATTATACAACTCTATCTTAATTTTTACATTTAAGTCTACCACCTCCTAACAGATGCACAGTATACTACAGATTGCAGCAAGGAATCCTTGAAATGTGCATATATTGTACATATGCATTTTTCAATTATAGAGATAACAGTTTACAGCAGGACATTTGTGCCACTGGTATAGAGGTTTTAAATTACTGTAAATATGATTGAATAAATATTGTTGTCTAGAGGTGATGTTGGTATTTGAACCCACAACCTCTGACTAAAGTATAATATTGAACTCTTACAATTGTTTTTTGCTACAGACTAAAGCATGCATATTTGCTTTTACAGTTGTAATATGCTTGCTCTGTTTGATACACCTGTATAAGATATCAAACAAGCTATATTTAACTTTTAATGCTACAATAACAGTACTCTTCTTTTGAATACATTCCCTCAGTCTCGCCAAACTAGCCCTGTGGGTTCTGACATTGCACTCCCAATCACTGGCAGCTGAGGAAAAAACAGAACAGAAGTAAAAGCTCTCCCACTTAGTTAAAGCCAAATGTGATGATAAATGCTTAAAAATAAAAGCAAACTAGCACCACGGCTGCCAATAAGCACATTTTAATAAAACAACACAGCTGAACAACTTAAAAATGCAAGTAATACTTTCACTACAATAGCTTTATCAGGCAAAAAGGTGTAACAGGCAAATTAAAGTACTTTTATACAAAGCTACAAAGTCAGTGGTGAGTCATGTGACAATGAATTAGCTCACAGCAATTAAGATTTGAAGGTATAGTCACTTAATTCTGTTTCTTAAGTCTTTTAAAATAAGTTTAATAGCAAATGTTTCATTTAAGTCTGGAAGCGCTTGTGCCCTGTATCTTACTATCCATCTGTTCTCCTGCCTTTCTATATCATTTCTCAAATCACCTCCTCAAATTTTTTCTAAAATAATTTATAATATTAAAAACTTAAAATTATGTTTATTTTATTTTATTTATTTTACATTTGTTAACCAGGGGTGTCTGACTGAGCCGAAAAGGCCCTTTTTCAGCAGAGGCCTGGGGAGAAAAGCTCCACAAAGAAAAATTACAGACACATTTAGTTATTTAGAAATGTGTATAATTTGTCTACTTAATGTGTTTGTACAATGTGTCTGTCTCAACTTTTCTGTGTATCACAAATGATCACATATGCATTCTTTAAGTTTACTGTTAGTTTTGCCATTATACATGGCTTCACTTTGTTGGCATACTGCCATAGAGACCAAATTTTTAAAATCACAGATGCCATGCGCTGTCATAAAAAAATAACTTTTTTAACTGGATGCTTAACCGTTTATCTGTGTAAATATAGCTGCAATATTGGCAACTATTGCACTTATGTGTACCTCATAACTGTCAGTCTACTGCAGACACATCAAGAACAGCAGAAGATCAGTGACATCACAACATTTCAATTCATTGCTATAAACTGCAATGTCACAACAGTAAAAATAAGTTGCACACCCTGCAATAGAACACAGGACCATCTGTACTATAGCCCTACACTTATACCTACTATCACAGGACTAGTTATATGACATTTCCAAATTTACTAATCATTCTTAAGGTCTCTGTATTAACTGCCACACAAAGCCACTTAATGGGTTTGTGCAGTTCCCAACAGAATTAATTGAATTTATCTGGTCTCTGTTTTTGGCTGTCTGGGTCCTGTCTGCAGTTGTTTGATGGCTGCAGCTGCTGGGGAACTGCCATGCAATGCAACTTATCTGGTTTGCACTGTGCCCAACAGAATTAATTGAATGTATTCAATTTCTGTTTTTCGCTGTCTGGGTCCTATCTGCTTCCTGGGTGGACCAGTTGTCCAGTTTGCACATGGCCACACTTCAATCAAAAAGCACAGCCAAACCTGCCATTCATTTCCTCTGTCCCCATGATTGTGGTACACTGGCTCACCTCCCAAAAAATTAAAAAAAAAAAAACAAGACAGAAAAGGAAAAAAAATACCCCAAGTAGTTTAAAAGAGGAAAACTCAGTCTATGACATATGCACTAGAAAATGATGGTTCACATGAGATATGTTTACATAGATCTGGATTTGAACTCTTACTCCAATGAACCTTCAGAACAGAGGATGGGTGCCTTATCCCTCTTTCCCACACAAACAGCTTTGCAGAAAGGAACTGAAATCATTCTGCACAAAAACAACTGCAACATCATTTATGGTAATACAATACCATGCAACTGTTATTAGTACATTTATTATTTCTGGACATAGCGCACTTAGTGATCACACAACCTGTTATGATTATTGGTTGCAAATATACAGCTATGTCTTACCTCTCTGTGCTTTTTGGCAATTGTTGAGTTATCTGACCAGTAATTTGAGACATGCACTCTGTAAGCAATTCTATATCACTGGTCTTAAAATGATATTGACTGGAAATAATAACCTATTATATAACAAATGAAGGGAAAGTTGGATGTTAAGGTACACAACTTGTGAATTGTGTGCTACTCACTTACATTTCCAGCCTTACATATAACACTTTGTAGATCTAACCTGACACACCTGGACAAATAAAGAATGCAGAGTTGGGAGAATTACTATCAGTAACCTCTAATTGCACGGTCAAAGGTAGTTCCATACCCTCACTGTAAAGGTAGACAGGAAAATGTTGAGCTGGGGAAGACTACAATATGTGGAGGTAAGTTCAAAGGATGTAGGAAAGGGTACATTTTTGCCCAGTGGATGGATGTGGTGTGCCTCTCACCATCTCACAAAGGTGGAAGGCATGTGCTTGTAGATAGATTGGGGTAGCAGTTTACATAGTCTGATGTCAGCATGGTAGGTTAAAAGGTTGTGTTATTATGTGATGCTCTTTGCAGTTTCACTGTAGGGGTCCAGGCAGCATGTTCATGTGCATTGAGTTAAGTGTTGATGTAATAGGTTCTGTAGTTAGCCTAGGTACTGTAATAAGGATGATAACACTTTAGGGTGGGGTTAAAAAATGTCAGATAGATGGTAGAGGGTGGAGGAGCCAGGGTTAGAAATAGGATGGAATATATAAGGAAGGCACAGGAGGGAAACAGAGCTAGTCTGCTAGTTGATAGTATTGTTAAGGTTGTTTGAAGGGAGGATGGTTGGAAGGTTTGCAGTCAGGATGGGAGGATGTGGACATCACATCTTTTCAGCTATCAATGGTGTCCCAGTTAAGAGAAAGTCTGAAGTTATTGCCTCCCAAGCAGAAGCATTTTTTATGGAGGCCTCCAGCCAGCAGTGGTGTATGGAGGGGGTATGGAGGGGTATCAAGCATGATGTCTGGGAGAGGGAGAAAGTGCACAGCTGCTGCCAGGAAACATGACTGGATTCATCAAAGTAACAAAGGAGATATGCAAGCAGACATTGGCAAGAAAAACAATGCATGTAGAGCAGCCTCTGTCCACAGCAGGTAATGTTAACATTAATGTAGCCCATGGAAAGTCAAGGGAGGGGCTACATAGCAGTATACAGTTAGAAAGCTTTATACAAGGTTTAAATGAGGTAGGTAGGGTGAGGTTGCAAGAGTTATGGCAGAGATGAGTATCAGCAAGTGCATCAAGAAGTGTGCTCCAAGACATGGCTACAGATGAAAGACCCAGTGAGCTAGTTGGACACAAGGAGGCTCAACTTTTCTACAACTGCCTCTTAGCTAGTTGTGTCTGGCTAATGATGAGGAGGAGGAGCTGTGTCAGATAACACCTCATTAGGTACAACAATGCATGCAGGCATTTTTATGGAAAAGCCAGAGAGTTTTTATTATACCTCATAGTCCCTTGGTATTAAAGGAGATTTGCTGTGGTGTGTTTGTTGATGATGATAAGCTAATTGATGGTAATTGTGCACAAAGGGTCACAGAGGCATATGCTCTGGTGTCTAAAGATATCATGGCAACCTTGACAGCACTATAAAGGAGAAAGCTTGTGAAGTTAAAGGTCAGATTATGGCAGTTATTATAGATAAGGATAACATGCAGAGCCATCCTTTCTTGGCATAACTGTCAATGAAAAGGGAGTCACAATATTTGATGGGAGGAAATACTGGGCTAAGGTATAATCATCTTTAAAAATAAACTGAAAGCAATGGATAAGATGCTTGGATGAGAATAAAGGCATGCTGGCACACAGGGATGATTACTAATAGAGTGGGGATGGTACCTAAGGCAGGCCAGGATGAATTCAGGGATAGAAATAGGGTCTGTGGGGTATTTACTTCAGGCATATGTGGTTGGTGTATATGTAGTTTTTTTACATGCATGATCATCTCTTCTTGTGGGGGCCATGCAGCAGACTAAGCTATTTGTGGAAATATCATGGTCAAATAGAAAAGGGGGACCAGGCCTGCAGGACATCAGCAAAATGGGTCACATTAGTGATTTGTCCATCACAAGAAAATGTAGTGTTATGGCTGCAAGAGGATTGATGCCCTCTTTTTTTGGGGGGGGGCTGACCTGGTATTCCCCTGTCAGAATTGATAGACTGGTTGATAATTTTGCAAGGTCAACTATTGAAGGACACATCCCAGGAGTTAACTGAAGGTTTTACTTGAGAATTTATGATTAGGTCACTGGTAGAAGGGTTTGACCAGTTATGTAGCAACTTGCTATCAACTATGGTTAAGGAAGATATTAAACAGGCCTTATTGCACAAGTAAAGAGCCTGCTGAATTGTGAGACCTTTAGACACTTCTCCCTTTTCAGAATGCAGGATGCCACCTTTGGGTTTAATCCCAGAATAGAAACTAAAGCAGTATATGCTTTTCCACCATCATTCCCAGAGGGCTCTTTAGTCAATTATTATATTGACAAGAAGGAAGTTTGTATGCATCTGAATTGGAATGTTGCTGATCCCTGGCTGATGAAACTAGATGCTGAGTGTTGCTCATCTAGTCAGGATGTAATAGAAGAGTCTTTGTGGGTTCTGTTTAAGTACCTTTATTATGTACAAACATCTAGATAGAAGTAGAATTGTAGCTCTCTGTATGATCCACTTGCTTTTTTGAGTGACCCCTCTTTCTAGCCATATGAGGTTTACTTGATTTCCAAAACTTTTTAATATAGTTCCATTTTTTACACTTGCGGCATTGCTGACCAAATGCTGAGCATTTTCTCTTTTAGACTCATGATGGGCACCACAGTTATGACAGTTAACAATAAAGCTGGATTTGGGTTTTGCTGACTCAAGCTTGTACTGCACTGAGCATGCTCCTTTCTTAAAACTTGCTGGAAAACTACATGGTTTCCCTGGTGAACCAGCAGGGGCTGTGGCTGCCATGTGCTTAGGCCTCCTTCTGTTTACCATGTGTTGCATGCTATCTACATTTGCTGTGGAGCCTGATGAAATCATGCTCTTGTCACTTGCAAGCATACTTGTGTGTCTTTCTTTAACTTCATGGATTTGACAAATCTCAGTGGCTTTACTCAATGTTAAATCACTGTCATGAAGCAAAATCCTTCTTACAGCAGCACTATTAATGCTACACACAAGCTTTTCTTTTATTATTACATCTTTTAAGTCACCAAACTGACACATTTTAGCTTTGTTTCTCAAGTCAGTAATATAAGATGCAAACATTTCTCCTGGTTTCTGATCTCTTGTGTAAAAGAAATGCCTTACAATGTAAGATTTGTCTGGGGGTTGCACATTTCCCTGAATTTGCACTTCAAACAGTCAGGGTCTTCCCTTGATTCAGCCTGTACAACAATATGATGATTTTCACCTTCTCCCTCATATACTACTGGTGCATACACAAATGAACACTCTCTTTCATTGACCTCTGACCCAGCTAGGTTTAGCAAAATGGATGCCCTGGTACGTGCATCTTTGTCAGAATAAGCTGCTTGTATAAAAATATCATACTCTTGGACAAATATTCTCCAATTCTCTGCAATATTCTGATCAAATGCAAGTGGTGAGGGCTTTCAAAATCTGTCTGCCATATTAACACATACCAGTGAAGGGTTTTGCAAATATGCACAAATACACATGCATACACATCAGAAATTTATGCCAGTATTTGTAACTTTGCCCAATGCCACAACAAGCCTCTGAATAACTGAACTTTGTGAAATAAGTCTCTCAGGCACTTTAACATTTTCAAAATTGATGTATAGCAAAAGTAATTTATCATCATTTTAAGAAACATTTCAAATAACTGAACTGTGTGAATGAACTGGGCAGAAGAAGCTCAGAGTAAGAAACATTTTGAAGTAACTGCACTTTGCAAATAAACAGTACACAGCACACTGAAACTTACCCAAAATGGTGGTACTTTGTTAGATAATTCTTTACAGTGCAAGAATCACTCTGTAACAGTGGTACTTTGTGATTATACACCCAGCACAAGAAACTTTTCCAAATGGCTGTACCTTGACTGTACTTTACAAAATAGTTGCACTTTGCACACAAACTTTTTAGAATACATGCACAGTAATAAGCACACACAGAAACCACTTATACACACTTTGAGATACTTTGAATAACTCTAGTTATGCTATTTATACAATACAAAGTCGTAGTTATGCCAAAACAAAGCACTTTGCCAAAAAATGCAGTTGTCTTACTTTATTTATGCTTAATGTGCCCTTTTCACGCTAATTATATTCATTTTGCTTTAAACATATTAATTTTGCTTTATTGCTAGTCGTTTTATCAAGTATCTTTACTTAAACATTTTGCTTAATTAATAAACTGCTTGTGCCTTTTGCTTGTTTAATAATGCAGTTTGTGCCCTTGTAATGCTCCTTTTTATCTTTTTTATGAATTAAACTATTCGTGCAATTTTTCATTAACTAGTTCTTTTCTGGCTATTTTGTGCTTGTTTCTCTTAGTTTACTTTCACTGTTATGTCTGCACCTCTTGGCTCCAAATATCAATCTCTGGAATCCCACTTCTGACACCATGTCACTCGTCTAGTCACGATGTAATAGATGAGCCTTTGTGAGTTCTGTTCAAGCAGTTTTATTATGTACAAGCACATTACGATTGAAGCTTATTAACTTTAACTTAGGTAACTTATATACAAATTGGCTACATTCATTCTTACATGCTTACTCTCTGGCTGCACTTTCAAAATGGCACTAGGTACAACATGTGCCTGCTATTTATCTATGCATGTTCATCACTTGCTAGGCTTCTTTAAGACACATCATACACTCTGCTCTACACTGAGGTTGCATTTCATTTTTTGCCAATCAGATGGAAGGATTTGCCTATGTTAAGCATGTCTTTAAAAGTCAAGTTTCATTTTGATATGGCCATGTCCTTGGGTTGTGTGATCACTTGTGCAAGCTTTGAGAAATTTAACTCAGCTTTGTAGTGGGTGTGGAAGCAGGATCTTTCCTGTAAAAAGTCTGTTCATTATTTACATAATGTTTTGTTGACTGATGAAGGACACAAGGGAGTTCATGATGAAGCCAGTGCTCTTTTAAGTTTATATCATGACTTGTGTATGCATTTAGCAGAGAAGAAATAGGAGGATCCAATAAAAGTCTTTACATTTTTGGGGTTAGACTTCTCTATAGCTTTGAGCTTGTCTTGTTTACCTGACAAGAAACAAACTAAACTGTGAACAAAGATAGGAGGTTGTCTTAGTAAGGAGATAGCTGGAGTGAAAAACGTTTTGGAGTTGTTAGGGTTGTTAACTTTTACAGAGGAATTGGAGCAGGTAGACCATTTACTAGGGCTCTAGCAAATGTAACAATAGCGTGAAAGAAGAAGAATGACAAGTTTAGGATTTCTGAATGGGAGAAAGAGGATTTAATGATCTGGAGTCAGTTTTAGTTTAATTGTGTGTAACACAGTAAGAGGATTGGATATTTTCAGATGAGTTGCAAGGGTGATAGGGATGTGTGCACATGTGCACTATTTCTACAGGAGTGGCAATGCAATTGATGTGGAGGAAGGATATTACCATCCTAGAACTGATGCCTTTTGGGGCGATAATGGTTGTGTGGAATAAAGAATTAATTCATTACAGGGTAATTTTTTATTCAGATAATAAGGTAGTGGTTCAGATTTTGTTGAAAAGATCATTAAAATCAGGCAAGGTTCAACTAGTATTGCATTCATTAAGGATGAATTTGTAGATTTCAGTGAAGCATGTTTCAGTTACTTTGAATACTATTGCTGATTGTTTATCTCATTTTCAATTTCATAGGCTTTGGTTGTTAGCACCTAATGCAGAAAGCCTGTCTACAATGTAGTCAAGGGAAGTCTGGGAAATTAGCAAAGTGTTGTTCTGTGACTGATTCTGCAATTATAGGCTAGTTCCACCAAAATGTCTTATGATTCAGCCTTGAGGGCTTTTAGTGCATTTGCAGGGGGTTAACCTTACATGAGAAAGCTTGATCTGTTTAGGCTAGTGGCTCCATATTTGGTTTACAGGTGGGGATTTGGCGATTCAGTGTTGAATGTGTGTGTTCAGCTAGAAGAACTGACTGCAGCAGCAAAAGTATTAGGAAGGGAGGATATTACTCAGCACTGTTGTATATTAAGAATACTGAAAGTGTGGGTAAGGGTAAAGGATTTTATTGTTGATGGAAGATGGCCCAATTGGATGGCAGTTGTTGAAGTTTGTGCTTAGAGGTATTTATATGGTGGCATCTTCTTTTGTGAAATATGTGTTGGGGACTACTCTGGTAACTTTTCTTTACAAAGGTGCAGTTAGGATCAATGAGTCATTGGGAAGTCTTGCTTGGGCTTAGTTGTGTATTACTTATGGTGCAGTTTAGCTTTGGTTGTCTAATTTTAAAACAGATCTGGTTAGGAGAGGTCAAGAGGGGATTTTAGAAAAGCCATGGGATAGTTAACCAGGTCCTATAAAGTGGGCTTTGAAATGGAATAAGTAGTTATTCTGCATGTATAAAGGCTTAGAGTTTTGGATTTCTAATGGTAGACCAGTACACCATAGGCATTTTATAGCAGTGCTAAAGCAGGCTTTGCAGTGTCAAACGCTAGTAAAATGTAACTATGCCTTGCATTCATTCATGATTGATATGGCATCAGATTTGGCAGCACAGGGTAAGTCTACTGAAATTATTAACAGGTCAGGTAGATGAAAATCACAGACTTTTAATCCTTACATTAGTTAATTTTGGTTACATAGCTGTTAGGCAAGTAGTTATTTTAAGAACTTAGGTTGGCTTTCAAATAACTCAGTGAATATATTAATATAATTTTGTTGTTTGTAATAATGTTATTATGGGGTGGCTGGTAAATATCTCTTGTTTCTATTATAGCTAATAGGATTGTCCTAATAACTGATCATTCCTGTTTTTTGTTTGGCTAAGAGGTTGGTTATCCAGCCAGAAGGAAGTTTTTTGGGCCTTGATTTAGTGAGTTGGGATGTCATTTGCAGAGGAAATAGAGACATGATGTGGCATCATTTGTTACCTATGATAAAAGAAATTCAACAGTCATATAATTCAGTTAAAGTAGTCAATGTTAATTTGAACAGGTATTGTTTAGATGAAGGCTTTTATCTCACGTCATCAGTGATTTGTTCTGTTTTCAGTTATTATTTCCAGGGAGTTTAATAGTGTGGTCAACAATTACAATACAGCTGGTCTGGAGACCGTCTGTTAAGATTTCAGTTATTGAAGTGGTAAGGAGGTTTGTTAACCACATGATGGTCAGGGCAGCAGATTCTCTAGTTTTGCTAGCATTTGGACATTGGGACTTTTAGGGTCAAGGACCATATGTGGTTCAGAGAAGATGGTGTGCACTTTAGTGATATAGACCTTGATTTATTTAGCATGCATTTGAAATGATTTTTTCAAGGCACAGCGAGAGGTATGTGGACCCAGGTAATGTGATTGTGAAAAGGGGTAAGAATAGGCTACTTTTTCAACCCGCTAGGCAGGTTTAAGTGCCCCCAGATTTTTCCTTGTCATTTGGTAGGTATGTTTTGTGGCAGGAGTGACTGGTGTGTTAAACTGTTCCATGAGGGTTATGTGAAATGGTTGGAGGAGGAGATCAACAATCCTACTCCAATGGCTGAGCAGTCTTGTAAGTCTGCCATTCCAGTTCTCTGTTTTGCATTGCTTTAGTATAAGTATCATTATAATGTACAGTTATGGATTTGCATTTGACAGTGTTCCATGGTATGATTAAAATGGAAACTAAGTACTAAGTTGTATGTCCTGGCAATCAAAAAACAGTCAAACAGACATATTTGATGTAACTATTGTCTCTGGACTGGTTCATGGACAAATGCATTGACATTTTTGATGAAATGGTAATTATGATGTTCCACTCATACTTGTGTTAAAATGTGTATGCATGTATAGTATGATATTTGTGTATATAGTATGATATTCATGTGTTTGTTCTTAGTCTAAGTTATGTCTTAAAAGAGTTTTTTTTTGAAACAACCCACTTACAAAGTTAATAAATAATAATAAAAAAGTAAATAAAAAACATAATGTAAAGCAACTCTGCAGCTTTAAAAAAGCTCCCATAGTTGTCCTTGAATTGTAACCTCAGTTAAAATCTCAAACTTCTAAGTCAAGCGATGTCTAAAAATCAAAAATAAAATTCACTGTCACAATACTCTTTATTTTTAAGACATTAGGATCCATAAACAGTATAAACTGTTACAATCTGAGTAAGAGGCATAACCTGTCAGTAAACGCAGAGGTTAAAATGGCAAAGTTGTATACAGCAGAGACAAAACAAAACCTAGTAAAAGAAGACCGGAAAGATAAAAAAGTAAACAAAAATTTTCGAATACAGAAAAGAAAAGTTTGTAAAGCATACCAATATTCATCTCACATGCCCTATTAGCATGCCTAGGAAAAAGGTCAGTTTAACTGTCAATATGCCCTAGGAACCTTGGCACAGCCTGTCTATCTGTTAACAGCTCACAAGTTTTATAATGAGATATAGCCCTTAGGTTTGTGTCTTTTGGCAAAGATTCTGTGAAGCCAGCATATCTCTCATTCCTTCAAGAACAACATTTTTATTCTAAAGAATCAATGATGTTAGCCACATGCAGTGTAAACCTGCTACTCAGCCTGAGTAGGTAAGGCTAATAAAAATGGTTGAAAGCTTATACTGACTGATTTATTGCTTTGTTTGGTTTATAGTTTAAATAAGCAGTTGTTGTAGACAACAGCTGCAAAATGTTCATATTAATTAATAAACAATTCTGTTAAAATATGCTCACTATAGTGCATTCAGTTAGAGGTAAATTATCCTGTACATGCATTTATATGTCACTAAATGCACCCTGGATCACATGGCTAATCATTTACTAATCCTTTCTTTGTAGTGTAGTTGGCATTTTAATGTTTGCTGATTATTTTTGCAAGGATTACTTACGTACTAATGGAATTTGTTCCTTCTATGTATATTTTTAAAGCAAGTTAAGTTTAACAATTTTCAGCTAAGAAAGTGAATTTTTAAAAATCAGTTTGACACCGGATTATTCTCTGATTGTAAGCATCCTTGAATAAACTGTACAAAAGTTTGAAAGAATGCAGTTCAAACTGATACAAAATTGTTTCATTTTTGTCTCCTGTAACAGCTAGGTGGTTAAAAAGGATATGCATGTTTAGGCCTTTTTACTGAACTCATCAGCACAGCATAAATGGCTAGTTTGACTATAATTCAGAAACACAGGATATTTATATCCCATGGGTGCCCAATACAGGAGGCTTAAGGTATCATACAGTGAAAACTTTAGCTTGGCTGAGTTTTTCTTTCAGTTTTTACTGAATGGTTTGTCTGTCTGATCTTTTTACCCTTTGGTGTGGATGTTAGCTATGGTATTTTGCAGGCATGTTAATCTTCATGGCATCAACTGGGTTTAGATCTTTGTAGGTAAAATATTATTTAATCTTTCTTCATCAACCCTACAAACTAATTGAGAAATCCTGAATATACTTAAAATCAGCTAGAGCCTGATTACCAGCCCTGTTTCTTTCAGCATTTTGTACAAAGTGGTCATCCTGCAAAATTACCTTAAAAAAGATTATCCCTGGGATTCAATAAACACCATGCAGGCTTAGTTTGAATCCTACATGGAGTTTACATGTTAGCATGATGAGGAGCAGAGCTAACTGCATATACATGTTGGGCATTGGACGTACACAAAAACAAGCCATGTCAGATTATGCAAGATGATAATGTTGTTATCATGCATGCCCTTCTTGACCTTCTTGAGGACATTGAACAAATGTAACAGATATGATGTAGCCTGAACAGATTACACATGGATTTGGTACACAGTTGGGATATTACCTGTGTCCTTTCAAGGAAGATCCATGGTGACTTGTTGGGTTACCTGACAGATGAGAAGAGTCAGGATGGATCTATAGCTCCGTAAATCAGATGATGGTCACTCCCAGTCAGAAGCATCCATGTTGATGTACACCCTTCTATGGGAACACAGGGTGTCTGGAAGCTGTGTTGAAGAATGGATCCAACTGTCTGGTAAGTCATGTTTTTAGTCATGCTATAGGCATCCTGTGATGTTGTCAGGGCCTATTGATTCTGTGTTATTAGCCATAAAGAGCACACAGATGAATTGCCCTCCTTTGAATAAAAAAATGATTAATGTTTGCATGCATATTTTGAGAGTGACAGGGACGTAACATGTGAGACAAATTGTCAGCTAATGGATTGTCTATTTCCTCCAGGTGGGCATATCTGGTGGCATCCACACACAAATCTGTGCTTAGCTGTGTATTCACCTTAATATTTCACATTTACTAGAGTAAATGATTTGTGAAAAGACCTACAAGTACAGCCTTGGTCATTGATCACATTCCACATGCCAGTACTGTGCACACAGTCACAACTGTACCAATGTTAAGTGCTTACATCAGTTGTACAACATAAGCCTATATGTGTTTCAAGGGAAAGCTGCATTTGAGTGGCCTGATGCTGTATCATGACACATTAGAGATCAGTTTGTGGTTCATGCAGAACATTTAATGACACAAATGCTAATAGTCACACAATGGTGCTGCTGACCACCTTTGTAATCTTTGGGTATAGCAACAAACTGCACATACAATGAATTCCACAGGCTTGCAATTGAATCAAAACATGTGATACATTGGTTGTGTATATCACAGCATAACAACCTGTGTATGAGACAACACTTATGTGACCATGTAATCAATATGAATTTATACTGATGTCTTTAACAGAACATTTAGTAATGGTATCTAGACACATGGACATCTGTACTATACTGAAGTGTTACTGTAATGGTGGAATGTCAACTGTGTAGAAAGTTGATATGCTCCACTACAACACATATCCTAATACAACAATATGCATAAAAGTGTATCATATCATGTAAATAGTTCTCAGGAGGTATATTACTACAGCTGTTATAGAATGAGCATGCAATGCAATGGTAGCAATGGCCATCACTACATTAGATGACATCACAGATTGCAATACCCTCTTGTAGCCATACTGTTACATCCACACTTCAATATAGCACATGTCAATGACAGCTACATTGACATGTCAACTGTTCATAGGGTCATAGGACATTATTAGGCTAATGGCCAACATCACATGAAATCCTGTCCATTATTATATACCATGTAAAAAATCCTTATATCTATATTATGGAAAATACTAAGACTATTGTGCATATGTGTATATTTGTTGGATTATATACCATTCTGCCACTGTCCATATGGGACATGTGCACCACATTATGACAGAATTAGCAATCACACATGCAGTTCTCTGGAGATGGCTTGCAGAAGCTCATGGAATGACACTTATTCATGATGTGTGTATGCATATTTGACATGAGGACATACTCAACTCCTCTGCAGGAAGAATGTCATGTGGCTAGAGGAAGAAGGAGGATGGTGGATGCATGGGGCTATATGAAAGATTCCCCAAGTGGTAGTGAAATGAAGTGTGATTCCAAAAATCATACAATGACCATAATGTACCACCAACCACACATACACAGCAGTAGACTGGGCCTGATTTGAACATTACACTTGTGTAGGTATAGAAGATGAATGCCATGCAATGTCATGGTAGCAACACCACATATGCAGAAACAGGGAAAGCAGCAAAAATACTTTTTTAATGTTATATAATTTATGACACAGCATTTTTGATATGAACTACTTATGAACACCATAGTATCTGTTAGCTGTGTTTACCAAAGCCAGTATGGATAAGTACTTCTCAAGTTCAAGTAGGAGTCCTAAATGTCATTTTGCACTTTATGGAGTATGATAGCATTGTTGTATGCAGAGGAGAACATGTTGGGAGGTGTGTAGGACATGGATGTGAAGTCACATCCCTGTGTAAAATTGTCTCAGAATTGATATTTGTATGTATAAACATACAAGTTATCTGTCAGATTAGAACCCTTATATGTGTATGTAAATTAGCTGGCAAACACAGTAATTAATGTTACTGCACAGCACAGATTTGTCTAAAATACTGTCAAAGCACGCTATACTGGATCATCAATGTATGTTACAAGATGTTCAGGGGAGGGTCTGACATAGCTGTAGACTCACATATCATTCTAAAATTGTCACCATTGTAACTGTTGAATGCATACAGAGTTGACAGCAGTGAGAATTAAACCCTTACCTATTTATAAAGCATAATACTTAATGCAAGTAACACAGCAGAAGTCTGACTTTTATACTGTCTGACAACACCTTATAACTGATGACATCAGCAGTGTCTGGTGAGAAGAAGATGGCAATAGCAGTGTCCTACATGCTGGTATAAAATAGTCTCTCGAAAGTCAACCAATTTAAGACACATGCAAGTTGACCGTAGTGAGATTAGAACCCCTACCTAAGTACACCAGCTAGAGAAGTCAGTATTTATCACAAGCCTGACTTTTGTAATGCCACTGGACAATTTATAGTGGATGACATTATCACTGTATGTTTTAGAGAAGATGTTGGGAGGCCTGAATGAAATGTATGTGTAGGCGTGTACAACTGTCAAGAAATTAGTACTTCATGGGACTGTAGGATACACAGTTACTCTCTTCTGACTACACACACACAAACACACAGACTGCAGTGAAATTAGAACCCCTACCTAAGTACACTGTCTAGAAAACTCAGTATTTAATGCAAGGGCCACCGTACAAGTCTGACTTTTGCAATGCTGGACAATTTATAGTAGATGACATCATCACTGAATGTTTGTGAGAACATGTTGGAAGGTATGTACGGAATGGATGTGTAGCCATATACAACTGTCAAGATATTAAAGTTCACATGGGACCAGATTGGTGATAGTACAATACAGACTGATGTTCTTCTGACTATACACACATAATATGGCTGGCATGCTAACCTATCACACATGTAATCATTTTGTTCCCCTTCTGCAAAACACAGCATGTGATGATTGCAACACCACTAAATTGTGTATTTGCCTTGTCAGAGTTGTCTTTATACATCATTATATGATGTAGTTGACATATCCTGTTATGAAAGTGGTGTGCAAACTGTGGATATTGTATTTCCATTTGTGTTTCCAATGTGCAGGTATACTTTAAGAGACAGCATTTTAAACTATATGGACATAGCTGTCAGGAATGCATGTAGCTAATAAGACATTTTTCCCAGTATGTTTTGTACATTACCCACTTAAATTGTCACATCCACTCACACACATTTTTTATGATCATATCTGTGTGTTTATATTTGTGAATAATTGTGTCCACATTAGTAGTAGTATAAGACAATCTGAATGTATATTGTGAATATAAAGATGTACACTGTGTGTAACAAAGCATTTTTGGTATTTATTTCCATAGTGTAGTTGATATTTGGGAGCAAGTACTGAGATACCAAGTTTCAAGTGCAAGGGTGCAGGTAACACATGACTACAATGTAAATATGTGTTCAGTTACTAAAATGTCCCCTCCCTTTCATTGTGCTTTTACATAGACTTTAATGGGATGAAGGCTAACTGTGCAGTAAATATAAGTAATACATGCTAATAAGCATTTTCCATAGTGCATCGCCGAGCAGCTGGTTTGAGTGATCAATGGCAAAGTGTTTGCACATGTGAGATACACATTTAGGACTCCTACTTGAACTTGAGAAGTACTTATCCATACTGGCTTTAGTAAACACAGCTAATGGATACTATGGTGTTCATAAGTAGCTCATATCAAAAATGCTGTGTCATAAATTATATAACATTAAAAAAGTATTTTTGCTGCTTTACCTGTTTCTGCATAGTTAGAGATAAGCAAATGTGAGCCTCTACCTCATTGATAAAATTGTAAACATTCTATTGGTTTGCTTTCCTCTGTGCCAAGAAGCTAAGTGGAGAGGCACACCAGGCAGCACTTTGGACAGTACTGAGTATAAGAAACACATCTACTGCCTAACTGAAAACGTGACAGCAGGTATAAGAGCAGTGAGTTCTTCTTTTGGCCCAGACATTACAGAGTTTGAATCCAGCTCTAGCTAACATTTGTAAATATGTATTCATGATGTAATTAAATAATTATATGCGATACTTATTTGAAATATGACAGGGAATGATTATGATGAAGTACTGTATAAAAACAAACAGTACTCAAGTGATTATTGTCTGCAGTACACATATGGCATTACATATGATACAGTCAGACTAAATAAAATAGCTTTTTTATGAAGTGTTTAATATGAGTGCCTTTATTCTACTTAAACTTTCTGTTTGCTTAATACAGCAGGTTTAAGCAGCATTGTACAGAAAGGTAACCACACCATTCCATTGAACTTGATGAGCCATTCACTGTCACTTGGAATCAGTGCAGGATGCAAAACTCTGTGTAAGCACAGTGGACAAATGTGAAGGGCTTTACTGTGGACTTATTATTTATGTGTGTGGTGCATGAGTCTATTTTTTGACCAGAATAAAGGTGCAAAAATGGGGTAGATAGAAAAGTAGTGAAATGGGTGCAAGTAGGGGGAAAAACAAAGGCAAAGCAATATAGAAATGTGCAGGAGTGAATTAGGAAAGAACCATAGCTATCTACTTCTTCAACAGTGTAAAATGAATATGTATAAAATACTGGCTGAACTTGAACTGTCACCTCAACAAAGATGGGTGACAACAACACAGTATTGTTGTATAGGCAATTGGACAGAATCAAGTGTTTCCAGAAGACATATGTGTGAAGCGGAAAGCTATGTATGGGACAATATTTTTTTTGGGGGGAAAGGTGTCCATTTTTGAATTTTTATTCCAGTAAAACAGGAATGTTGGGTAAGGGACATAGGTCTTTCTGGGTCAGGTAAGCAGGGTAGGTGAGAAAGAGGATGCCAACAAACAAGACAAACAAGACAGGAGACAGGGATGCTGGGGGCACAGTAGAGTGGGGGACACCATGACTGGGGACAGGTAAGGGACATCAGATATCCATGCCCATCAGTTTTAGGGACAGTGAGAATCTAGTCCTCACACTAAGAACTATCAACACTGTCACCCTCCTCAGCTTGCTGTTGTAGTGCTTGATGTTTTTGTTTGCCCAGCATTCTGGTGAGCATCTTCGCTATCCGGCTGAGGTGTGCACCAATTGTGCTTTCCACGACTTCGTGCACCATGCCTGGCATGGTCTTCTGGTCGGTGAAAAAAATCACCACTTTTGTAAATACTCTTGGAGGGTGCCACAGCTCCTGCTGCCCAGGTAATGCTCCCTGATGTGGAGGGCCCAGGTAGTGCAGGGGCAGCAGAGGCAGTACTGCCAGGTTGGGTACCAGAAGTGCTGGAACCAGTGCATTAGCTTTTGGGGGGGGGCAGGCTGTGACACAGTGGTTGTTCTACCTCCTTGTGCTGTAAATCATTGTGTGAGCTTGTAGAAAATTATGACATCATAACACATATATAAAAATAAAAAAGAGAGATAAGGGGGTAGGGTAAGACAAAAAAAATATCATTAGTACCATCGTATGTGACATACAATTAATTACCATGATATCTTCTTCTTTCAGCTTTTCCCAGTTAGGGGTTGCCACAGCTAAACTCCAGTCTGCTAATGACTGGCAGTAGATTTTTATGGTGCCGAGTTGCCAGTCCGATGCCCACCCTTCAAAGAAGGCACACCCATTCACACACGCACCTACCTGCATGTCTTTACTATGATATAAATACAATCATTTTAATTTTACAATTAGCTATACTTTTTAACAATTACAAACTATGACTGATGATTGCTCCAATTAATCCTTACAATATACATATAATACAGATTAAGTTAAAAGCATGGCATGCATGCCAGTTTTGTAGAAATTATGATGTGATTTTCATAAATTATTGTAATATATATTAGTTATCAGTGGGATTTGAACCCACCACATATGAATACACTAGTACAATTCACTCCTACAGTTGGCTTGAACTACAGACTGAAGCATGCATGCTTGATTTTACACTTAGGATATACACACTTAATTTGCTAATAATGCATTCAAGAGCAATACTTTTATTTAAAATAATGCTATTCTTTTGTGCTGCATACATACCCCTTGCTTCTCTTCATCTTTCCAAATGCTCATCATGGACATGTTTGTTTACTGCTATCTCCTAGGTAGTTGTAATACAAAAAGAGGAGAAAAAGAGAACAGCATTATGCATACCATTCTTGGATATATCCAGCTTTCTGTCTAATTTTAAGTATTAAAAGAAGATTATCTGTATACGTAGACAACTGTGGGATAACAGCAGTCCTAAACTCATCCAGCAACTGGATGAATTGTTCCTGCTTGCACCTTTTCAGGTCATTATACTGGTGACTGATTGCTCTCCAGTGTATGAAATTCCAATTGCACTGGAGACAGCCTTAGCCAATCTATTCCAAGCCTTAAATTTGTACTAATATGTGGTATAGTCGCCCTGCAGTAGCCTCCAGCTGTGGCTCTTCATGAGGAGTGCAATGAAAATTCTGGGCTCCTCCACACCCATTTTTTGAGTCCTATATTGGGCAATTGGGCACCTTCCTTTCTAGCTTATGCCATGTCCATACAGGTTAAACAGCAACAGAGAGTGTTTTCCAACCAATTCAAGATATCCCATTTTACGTCTAGTGCACAAACCTAAACAACCATGACAACCATGTTTGTTCAATGTTAAATGGAGAGCAACAGTGCCAAACAACAGAGGAAGGCAGTTTATGAACTAGGAATGCTAGTGTGACAGTTAGCATTAGTTATTGGTTTGGCTGCAGCTGTAACTGTTAATTAACTTTGCAGACATGTATTAGGAGTATACAATTTATGACCTGACACGTTTGTTGGTGTCTTTAGTTTGTACAATGTGGGACTTAAACCTATGTAAAATAGAGACAAAATATATTCATCCAAATAGGTGTTTTTTTTTTATCCTTGCCACAGAAAAAGTGATTGTCAGACCTGCACATTAACTGTATATACACAGGACAGAGTGAGGGGTTAACCATGTCCATGTGTGGTCTGACAAGGTCCTGGATTATACGTTCATGTGTGTGTGACTATCACTTAATTATAAAGTCTATCCAAGGCCAGAAAAGACAATTATAATTACAGAAACATAATTGTCATGTTACCCTCTGTCACACATATAATTCATATGAGCTGAAGTGATATATAGAGTTATTATTATTTATAATTCTGTTTACATTTTTTTATTTATTTTTTTTAATTTTGAGTAGACAGTCAATACTAAAATTGTGGGTGTACTAGATTAAAACCTTGGGTCTTCTGTATTGTGAGCATCAACTTATACCATTTGCCACAAGGAAGGTTGGACTGCAAGTGCATTTTTTAAATTCATTACTGTGCGGACTGCTCATTGCAACTGATACCTTGTTTGTTTGGCATGCTCATTACTTATACATATACATTAAAGAGTTGAGTGTTTAACCATGTATGTGTGACATGAAGGTTCAGAAAATAAATGTTTAATTGTACAACCATAATTCTAACAGATACACAGTTACAGATTTAATATATATCTGATATCCTACATATGCTCAGTGTACCTGCTAAAGAAAGTTATTTCTTTGTGTAATTATTTTTCTAATGTTACTTTTTTATATAAAGTAAAGTGGAACAGCTGTAATAAAACCTTTGACTTTGCTGTATTAGAAACCAGGCTAAACTGCATTGTAGCCCTTAACTTATCCTTGCTGTCCCAGAGAAAACTATGCAACAGCTGTATATTATCACATTCATGCTATGTATGTGTGCTGGCTGCTGCACGATGCCACAAAGTGTGTTTGCACGGTGGCAAACCACACATGATACAATGTATCTGTTTTGAAATTGACAAGTGTCTCCTTGGTGTCTGCAGGTGTTCTGGACCTGCAGGTGTTGTACAGAATAGCACAACACTACTTAGTGGATTTGCTCAAACGTCAACAAAATATGAAACAATCTATCCACTTTGAAATTGACAAGGGTGTGTGTTTTGTCTGCAGGTGTTCTGGACCTCTAGGGCTTGTGAAAGCTTGTTGACCAGCACACAACATCACTGGAAGGCAAAAGATGTAGCAATGTATCTTTCATGAAATTAACAATCCCCCAGATTTATGAAGCCCTGTAGAGCGTGCAGGATTAGTTTAAGAGCTATTTTCGGCAATATGGCCGAACTGCGATCCAAGAATGAGCTCCCATGATGTGCACGTGAACTCCTTGACTAATCCTGCACAGACTGAGACCCTGTATGCAAATTACCCTCATTTGCAGGTGAAAAACATGCAAATGAGGGTAATTTGCCATCCAGGAAGCCGGCAGCTGTCAGAGCAGGATGAGTGCAGTCTGCAGAAATGTACTCGGTTAGTAACCGAGTACATTTCTGCAAACTATAAAATGGAGCTTTGACAGCTCCAAATAAAGGCTGCATATTATTGAGGAAGCATGCCAATGGCCAAATAAAAGGCCATTGGCATTGCAAACTTTTTAAAAAATAAAACAAAAAATAAAAAAAAAAAAAAACAACTTTTAATTTTTTTTCCACCGATCGCAGCTGTTTAAGCATAGGGCAGTGGAATGCAAATGGGATCAGGGGGAAAATAATAAAATTAAACTAAAATAAACATTCTAACTAAAAGCAGTATTCTGCCATGCAAGTCAATGGCAGGCATAAGACAACATGGCCAGTGAGTAATGGTTGCTAAGGAGGGAGGCTTAGTGTGGGACATGTAACTATGCATTAGCAGGCAATCCTATGCAAATGAGGGGAAGAATAGTGAATCCCAGATTTCCCCAGGGTGTGAGGCAGGTCCCAAGAGTGTAAGAGTATAAATAACTGGGTGCAAGACTAGGATATAGGTGACATCATGGGTGTGTGTGTCAGGCATACTGCAAGCGGATTGGAGACCTGTGGCTCGGGATTGCTCCTAGCTTAGCACAGCTAAGCTAGGGGTGTGTCTAAACCTGCCTAGCCCTCTTTACAAAGTGTAAGCAGGTGTGTGTGCCATGCACTGGGTTTTACAGGAAGAAAAAGGAAGTTAAACCAGGAAATAGTAGCTCTGTGCACATTTAAGCACTCCGTTTGCGTGGCGCTTACATGTGCTTAAACAGGGAGGCAATGGGAAGGGAAAACAGCAGTAGGAAGTTAATCAAGGAGAACTAGCTTAGCTGACAGGTGAAATGTATCAGAATCAGTCAGTTACACAGACAGCAGACCAGCCCAGTTCAGCACACCACTATAAACTAGAGGAAACACCTTTCCCCCTTGTTTTTCCCAAAAACTCTGCACCACCGGTGTATACAGATGGGGAAATTTTACAAAAGAAAGCAAGAGAAAAATGTTAGGGGATGCTTTTGCTATCATAAACCAGCATGTGCAACAGGCTGAGGATGGTGAGGAAGTGAATGCTGCTGAGCAACCCACAGTGAGGAGATGGAGAAGAGTGTACAGACCCAGGGTAACCTACCAAGGGCTACATGAGCTGGAGATAGTGGAGCACTATAGGGTGGACAGGGACCTCCTGCAGCAAATTGCTGAGCTGTGCCAGCCACGCCTCACACACAGAACTAACAGAGGGGAAGCCATCCCAGTGGATACCAAGGTATGTGTTGGCCTAGTAATACTAGCTATAGGTAACTTCCAAAGACCAACTGGGGATATGATGAGGATTTCACAGGTATCAGCATCCAGGGTACTCCACCAGTTCCTGGATGCCATGTCAGCACATGTCAGTGAGCACGTATATTTTCCCATCACCCGTGAGGCGTTAGCCAGCAATATGTGTCTCTTCCACCAAATAGCAGAATACTCTGAGGTAGTGAGTGCAATAGACTGCATGCACATATGCATCAAAGCACCACCTGGTAAGCAGGTAGGGTCTACATCAACCGCAAGGGCTTCCACTCCATCAACTGCCAGGTCTTGTGTGATGCCCAGGGCATAATAATGAATGTGTGTGCTGGCTGCCCTGGAAGTTACCACGATTCCCACATCTAGCATCTGATGCAGCTGTACCAGACATTTGCCAGTGGGGACATCCCACACGGTCACCTAGTGAGGGATGCTGGATAGGCACTGGAGCCACGGCTGATGACATCCATCAGAAATGAACACACCCCCGAACAAGAACTCCATAATGAGGCACACTCACAAACACGAATCATAACAGAGCATGTGTTTGGGATGCTCAAGTCATGGTTCTGGTACCTGGACACATCTGGTGGAGCCTTGCAGTACTCACCAACTACATATACCCAAATTGTCCTTGTATGTGCCATTCTACACAATATAATCCTGTGGAAACAGCTGCAGCAGGAACAGCATGGGGCGGGGCCACACAGCCCTCCACCATTGTCAAGGCCTGCACAGCCACAGAGTGACTCAGAGGAGGAACAACCTGAGCCTTTCCTAGTAGGCAGAAGGAGGCATGCCCAGTATGCTCTGGCCTTGGCAAAGAGGCAATGCATAGCACATGCACTGACACAGTAGGGACCCAGGGAATGACACCTCTATCTGACTCGCACATACAGTAAAAGGGATGCCAAACATTTACCTGTGCTCAACCATGTATAGGGAGTATACTATGTGCATCCAACATAGGCAGCCCTGCAGCACTACCCTCAATACTGGGACACCCACAAGGTAAGTGACTCACACATGCCAGTTGGGTGGGGGGTCACATACCCAAGAAGAGTTACAGCCAGCAGGCTAGGTGTAGACAAACACAAACAAATGCTGCACTATGGACTCTGAATGAGCCCTATGGGTAACCCCACCCCCAGGCCTACACAGACGGACTACAGCAGGCCAGACAGTTGGATGTAATTTGTGAAGGCTAGGAAGTCAGCAACTAATATGTAGTTAATTAAAGCTAAGATCTCTAGTACACTGCTATGTCTCTAGCCAGCACAATAGGTAAGACTACAGACTGAAATGGAGTACCCGACATTCCAGTACAGTCCTAGCAAATGTGTACTATGTACACTTATAGTAACAGTCACGTGTTTCCTCCCACTCCTGTGTAGAAATGTAGAAACAGTCAGGTGCCCCCCCCCCGCTATGCAGAAATGTAGTAACAGTCAATGCCAAATGACCAATGGATACCCTGCAGACACAGCATGCTACCTGTCGGTGTACAACACAAAGGTCAGCACCGCAGTACAAACTACCTGGACCTGATCCACACATACAAGACAGATGGCCATACTGGGTATGCTCACACACAGAGGAATGAAGGCAATGTCAGTCAACAACATACTGAAAGGTCATACTGTGCATGCTCACACACTTAAACACATGAAGGCCATGTCTGCTTTAAACACATGAAGGCCATGTCTGCAAATACCAGTGGACCAGACATATCTGGCAGTCGCAGTTCTTAGTGCAGACACAAGTCAGTATGCACCACTCCTACCTTGCACACACAGTAGATAGGAATACAGACATATATGTAAGGGCAACACACTATAATAAGCCAAAGAGGAGGAGTTTTGTTTTTTTGGCATTTAGAAGGAGAAACCATCTAGAAAACCATGTTTCTACAGTATTAAAGGTATTTTGGGTCAGTGAGATCAGTTCTGTAGAGGATGGTGCCGAGCAGATAAGGGTTGAATCATCTACGTATTGTATGCAGGTTGCTTGTGGGATTGCAGTCTGAAGATCGTTAATAAAGAGGGAGAACAGAAGTGGACCAAGAATGGGCGAGAGTGATGAGATATGGTTTTCCCATATTACTGCTTGTTGTCTGTTGTTAAGATAAGATTTAAACCAATTAATGGCAAATTTATCACAAGAGAGAGATTCCAGAATGTTGATTAAGAGAGAGTGGTTGACCATGTCGAAAGCTTTAGAGAGATCAATGAAAAGAGCGGAAGAGAGAGTATTGTTGTTTCGATTTTTGTTGATAGTATCTACAAAGGAAAGAAGGGCAGTGGTGGTACTGTGGTGAGGTCTAAAGCCATGCTGACAGTTTGCTATTATGTTGTGAAGAGAGAGATAGTGCACAAGTTGCTGATGAATACATTTTTCCATGATTTTTGCTAGGGGTGAGAGAAGGCGATTGGTCTAAAGTTGGAAAGGTCAAGGGAGTTACCACCTTTATGTAGTGGGATAATATAGGAGACTTTCCAGATGTCAGGGATGGTTCCCTCTTGGATAGTTCTGTTTATAAGTAAGGATATAGGGTATGCAATTTCTTTGGCAGCTTTCTGAAGGAAGAGAAGGGAGCTTGTCTGCAGAAGGGTGCAAGGTTTCAGTTTGTGAATGAGTCTGTAGATGAAAGAAGTAGATATAGGTTTTAGAGAGAAGTTGTAGGAGGAGTTAGCTATATTAGTTGGAATATAAGAGTTGTTGGTGTTCATTTGTTTGGCTAGGGATTGAATAGCTTCAGAGAAAAAAGAGTTGAATGCATTAGCAGTCTGGAGAGGGGTTTCTGGGTCAGCATTAAGTGGGGAAGGAGTTTTAGCAATTCCTGGGGAAAGAAGTCTATTTACTGATGACCAGAAATGTTTAGAATTGTTAAGATGAGTTTCCTGAAGTTCACAGTAGAATTTTTCTTGTCAGAGATTATTGATTTCTTAGCCAGATTTCTAAGCTGGCGAAAAAGAACTAAATCAGGGTTTTGTCTATGGCATCTCCATTTCGTCCATGCTTTGTTTCTAGTATGAATGAGTTTTTTAGTATCGTTGGTAAGCCATGGGGCTGTTTTGGTCTTTACTCTAATAGAACGTTCAGGAGCATGTTTATCAAGTATGGATAAGAAGGTAGTATTAAAGAATAAGACTGCCTCCTCCAGGGGAAGTGATTTTAAGCAATTCCAATTGCATGCTCTCAGTTCAGCTTGAAAAAGGTCTATGTTAAAATGCTTGATAGAACGAATTAGCCTTCTGTTTGGGAGGTTAACACATTCTGACTTTTGTCTAGTAATGTAGGTTAGGGAGTGGTCGCTGATATCGTCTGGCATAGTACCTACTTTATACTGTTTGTTGACTTTATTTGTGAGTATCCAGTCTAATATACTCTCTCTCTTACTGGGCTTATTGACTCTTGTAGTTGAGGTAATAGTTTGGGTGAAACCATGTAGGTTAATATGAGAGGAGGGATTGTCAGCATTAATAGTGTTCCAATCTATGTTAACGTTGCCAAGAATTATGGTTTCTTGGGGGTAGGTGGTAGAAACCCAGCTAAGAAAGTCTTCTAATATTGGAATGGTATTACCTGGAGGAAGATACAAGCATATAAAGTAAAGGGCTTTTTTGGCATTAAGTTGGAGTTTAATAATGATGGCTTCTATTTTGCTATCTTGGTTTGGACATGCTGGTTGAGTAGAGATGTTAAGTTGATTTTTGAAAAGTATTGCTACTCCACCACCCTTACGTTTTAAGCGGTCATGTCTTACTATATTATAACCTTGGGGTATAATCTCCGAGTCTTTTGTGCCTGGGTTTAGCCAGGTTTCAGAGAGCAAAGAATGTCAAAGAGTGGATATCTAAGAGGGCATGGATGAAGGGTATTTTCTTATTTATGCTTTGAATGTTGAGGTGTCCTATGAGGAAGTTATTATTAAGGTTAGGTGAGCAGTTTTGGGGAGGAGGAGATAGGGCCAGGGTTGGGGTGGATGTCTCCATCTTGTAGGGTAGGATTAACTAGTTTAGTTAAAAGTTGCTCTTTAGAAATGTTAGAGGTTTTGTTTTTTTGTCTGATTGTAGGAGGTAGGTAAGGTGATGTAGCCTGTGGAATTTAGATAGATGATAGCTAGGGGTGGAATTAACATTAGAGTATGATGTGAAAGTGAATATAGTAGAAGTGTGTTTTTGTGAGGAATTATGATAGTTGTTAAGTGAAATTTCAAAGAAGGTGAGATGGTATGTTGAGAGAAGGGTGGTCAAGAGTAAGATTGAGAGTATAGGCATAGTTGGTAGGTAGGAGTCATTATTTAGTAATCCGAGAAGTGAGGAGGAAGGAGGAAAGTACAAAGGAGAGAGAATGAGTGTGGTAAGCAGGAGAGGGGGTAGTATATCTATTTAAAAAAGTTGGTAAATAAGAATTGGATTCTATAGGGAATAAAGAATGATATGACTGGAGAAGAAAGAGGAGGGGTAAAGAGAGAAGTATAAGAAAAGGAGAAAGGTAATGTAAGAATTAAGGTAATAGGGCAAAGAAAGAGACGGCGGGAGTGGAAGGGGTGTGTTAAGGCTTGGTAACAATTTGGCAGGAAGGAGAGGGATGGGATAGGAGGGAAAGGGGTGTGGTTGCAGAGCTATAAGAGTAGGACCCCTGGGGGTGGGTGGGAATTGGGGGTAGGGAGGGGAGCGGAGTGAGCCAGAGGCAACGGAGCAGAGATACTAAAGTAAACCAAAGAGGAAGGAAAAATTATCAGAGAAAGCTGGCTGAGGCCATGTAAGTAGAGTAGCTTAGGAGGATAGGGTAAGAGTGGAAGAAGAAAGGGATAGGAATATGAGGGGTGAAATAGTCAGCATAGGGTAGAAATAGAAAACTGGTACAAAAGATACTAAAGGGGAAAGGGTGACATCTAGTGGGCAGTAGCAGTGATTACAGTAATATTCAGAGGGTCACTATGGAAGTAAAAGATAGACTAGAGGGGAGAGAAAGCTCAGGCTAAATAACACATTAGGTCAGGGAGGGATTGGAAATAAAAGAGTAAGGGTGGGGGGTTGCTGCTGGCAAGCTTGACCGGGAGCTAATAGATAGCTTAGCAGGGTTAAAACTGTTACAATTTACGAGTCCAATATATAGGTAGACATACTTTCTTGAATCTTGAGGTAGAGGGTTGCAGAAGAAGGCTAGGTTTTAGAAAGTTCCAAGGGTAGTTGGCAAACAATACAGTAGCAGAATTAGCGGAGGGATTCCACCCAGGCAAAAACACAGGGTATATCCAGGGGGTAGCTAATACAGGAGGAGAGAAGTTGAGAAATAAAATAATGTTAGAAAAAGTAATCGCAACACTATGTATCTAAGACAGTGCAGAAATCACAGGTTGTTCTAGTAATAAAACTTGAATTATTTGAAATCGAAAAGGCAGTAACAAACAGGCTGGGTTAAGAGAATTTCTTAACAGCAGTTAATGTTAGGCACAGCACATAGTACAATAAGCACACTATTACAAAAGGCTACTACCGGCTATATCATATACTGCACCAGAGAAGATATTACCACAAATGAGTTAAAGTAACAGATTAAAAGCAGAGGGAAACAGAGGGGAGCATCTAGTTCCAAACAGTTGTCCTTGAATAAATGGTAAGGGTAGGTACCTGAAGGGGATGTGAAACCCCAGCCTAATCTACGCGTGTAAGGCCAGTGCAAGTTACACACAGTTCAGGTAGAGGGCGGGAAAAAGACTGTGTTTTTAAAAAACAGTAAGTCAGCATTAGAGGTTACAGCCCCTAGCAGGAGTAAATTCGGTGGACTGTTAAACAGATGAAGTAGTCTTGAAACTATCAGTAAAAAGACTAAGAAGGAGTAAATAAATCCTAATCAATAAGACTGTCACTAATCAGAGCTAGTTGGGTCAACAACGGGGTATTAGAAGACCAGCACCAGAAGCAGGTCTTTTCAAGGAGCAGCAGTTAGCTGCGTATAGCTACTATAAAAATGGTGAGAACTAACCTGCCACACTGTCGCTAAAAAAGGTGGAAGCTAAGCTACCACGCTGTCGCTACAGTTGGTGCCAGACCTGGACCAGAAAGCAGGACTTTTCAAGGAACAGCAGTTAGCTTATTATTACTGACAGATTATTTTTCTTTAGGTTAGTATATATGGGTGAGGTGTACAGAAGCGTTGAGATTAAGTGGGAGTGAGCAATTGTGGTTCTAGCTATAGGAGTTAGGAAAGGTTTGATCCTATATAAGGAGCCTATTTTTCTGTTGACAGTTTTGATAGTGTTATTTATATGGCTGTCAAAAGTAAGGTTATTGTCAATAGTTATTTTTAACAGTTTAGTGGTTGTGTCAGGAAGTATAATAGTGCCATTATTGGAAAAAAATGAGAAATCTATGGGCGAGGATTTGTTGGTGGGTGTAAAGAGAAGGAGCTTAGTTTTTTAGCATTGAGAAGGAGGCATCTATTTGTAAACCATGTTTCTACTATGTTAAATACATTCTGGGTTAGAGAATGTAGTTCTGAAGGTGAGTTTGCTGAGCATACTAGCGTAGAATCATCTACGTATTGTATGCAGGTGGCTTGAGGGATTGCTATGTGGAGGTCATTGATAAATAGTGAAAAGAGAAGTGGTCCTAGAATAGAGCCTTGAGGGACTCCAAGGGTAACTGGCTGAAGGGATGATATGTTGTTTTGCCAGAGAACTGCTTGTTGCCTATTGCTAAGGTAGGACCTGAACCATTTAATAGTCTGACAGTCAAAGGAAAGGGATTCTAGAATGTTGATGAGAAGGGCATGGTTGACCATGTCAAAAGCTTTTGACAGGTCAATAAAGAGAGCAGATGAGAGGTTATTGTTACTGCGGTTTCTATTGATGGTATCTATAAAAGACAGTAGGGCAGTTGTGGTACTGTGTGATGGCCTAAAGCCATGTTGGCAGTTTGCTATTATGTTATGTTGAGATAATTGATGTAGTAGTTGTTGGTGAATGCATTTTTTCCATTATTTTAGCTAAAGGAGATAATAGAGCTATTGGCCTGTAGTTAGAGTAATCATTTGAATTGCCACCTTTATGAAGGAGAATAATATGGGAGAACCCAGTATGGTATCCAGAACTGCCATGGGTGGAGATGGAACTTTACCACATACATACCCCAGTAATCTCTGTAGCATGTCCTGTAACTGCACACTGCTGTAGTGTGATAATGTAGTCAAGTAGATGTTCCAACCCCGACTTGGCAAATGTGTGTGTGAATCTGTGTGTCTCTGACTGAGTAGAGAACAATGTTTTTTAGGGTACTCACACACCTTAGAATTCATATACTCAACTTTGGCAAGGCTGCTGATGTCACCCACATA